>NC_142110.1:52088673-52391704 GCF_056152115.1 Neolamprologus brichardi | reverse complement strand
GACGTGTCTCTTTGCATTAGAGGATTTCACTCATCTGGCAGCTATCTGACTGTATTCTAGTTATATTCCAATATAACACCAAAGTTCTCAAGTGTACATGTCATTTTGTAGTAAAATTGCCATCCTGGGAACACGAATCTCTGGATCTTGACTTACATTGTCAGCACACATGGTCAGTATTGACCATTAAAACACATTTTAAGAAAATTTTAAGAGACCATATAGAGTAATATATCATATGAAACGCATGTAGAACATTCTTTTGTTTTTTCAATATGATGCCCTATGACATCACCCTATGCCATAAAGATCACACGCTGCATGAATATATCTTAAAATCTTACATTTTTACAGCTCACAGAAGCCAGATTTTAGCCAGTTCTGCCTCAACCATATTGGTAAAGACGATAAAATACACAATTTTTTTACATGTCATGCTTGCAACAAAATTAAGAACATGTAATGCTTCAAGGTCATAGGTCATCGGTCAGCATCGTACAAATTAGGAAAAGGGTTTCGTTTCCACTGGAACATCTTTAAAAAAGCAATGCATTGGTCATTGGGCAACATAAGCATTTATTTTATTACAACATAAATACATATTTATGTTTATGTACGTTTATGACTTCACAATGACAAAAAAGATGAATCTACTACATCTTCCATCTTACCAATGCTGACATCAACATAAAACATTAAAGTTTTAGTACAGCCCTTGCCCTTCGGTGGGAGTTGTGCGCTCTGAGTGCTCTTGTTTTGGTTATGCTGTTGTCTCCAATCACTGTTTTCTCTATTGTGACTGTAGCAATAACTGAATATGTTTGGTTTTCTTCCTTTAGAAAGAAAACCACATCACTATCAGTAGCAGATGACAGACTTTGGATCCTCAAAAAAAAGTTTTATTATGTTTCAGGCTTTTAATTATTCTGATAAATGCTGATCAACAGAACATCATTGAAATGGGTCCACGCAAGAGCTACTTTAATCATCGCTCATACAAACAAAAACATAAAAAGTCCATTAAGGAGGTTTTCAGCACAATAAAGAATAAGCCATCTGTGCAATACCAAAAAAAAAAAAAAACATAATCTCACCTGATGACACAATTTAATGTTATCAACAGTTGTGCTTACTTGTTAAGAGCTATCAATCCAGTGAATTAGTAACAATGAAACGTTATATGTACAATTCCTCTCACTTTTTCACTCACTCAACACAACTTATTTAATCCTTTCTCTCCTTTTGACTAGATGAAACGCTTTCACTTATGACAGCATATCCTTCAACCATGAATCTATTATCTTTGTGTGTCTCCACAATGAACAGTTTTGTTCCATTCACTACAATTTACCAATTTCCCACCACTGGCCTTGTTTGAGCAGTTTTACAACTCAAAAGAATTTTCAAATAAAACGGCCCTCCTCCCACAGATGAACAGTTGAATTCATGAGTTTTAAAAACGCACCCTAGCTCATATAAGTGCACTCAAAATATTGTAACATTGCAGCCTTTCTTGGTAAGGCCAGTAGCAATGTGGCTGCTGTTAGCAAACTTTAGAGAGATGTGGACAAACTGACAATAATGAGCATGTTTGCTGACCTCCACAGAAAAATGCCTTTAAAATAACTAACAGCTGACAGTTATACCTTGTAATAGCAGTGCACTCAAACAAATGAAATTGGGTGGTTGTTAAATTTACAAAATTCAAACTTGTAATGTGAACAAAATAATTTCATGTTTCTGTGGTGAACGTAATTAAATCATGTAGGATCTGCATGAAATCCAGCAACTTAATTTATTCTTGTTGATATGACATGATACAATCTAGTAAGAGTGGTTAGTTGCCTGGATTCAAAAAATTCACAAGATCACACAAGCGTTCAAACCACAGGAAAATCACTGAGGTTAGAAGAGACAGACAACCATACACACACTACGTATATGTCTCAGCTATTTATTGTGTTTTTTTAAAATTCTATTGCCGCAGTAATTAGGGTTAAGTTAATTGGTGTTTCTAAAATATCTGTGAACATGAGGGCAAATGGTTGTCTGTCTCTCTGTGATAGACTGGTGACCTGTCCAGTATTCTGACTCCCACCCTATCACATCTGGAATAGGTCCCAGCCTCACTGCAACCCTGGTAAAGATAAGAGGATGGATGGAGTGCAAGTTATTATAAATCCATTAACATTTTATGGTAACCAGACTCTAGAATTTGTTGAACACTCCAAAAAAATAACTCTTTAAATGAACTTAAAATAAATGGATTAATAAATTGATTTCTATTACGAATAAGCATGTTTTGTTGCACTAACGTAATTTGCATGGGTTGGATCAAATCAATTAAATTAAGTTGGACTCAACTGTAGTAAAACAGTTGATTCATCATTAATTAATCAAGTTAGTCCAACTCAAGTACATTAAGTTGGAATACCAGAATTGCATAATGCTAAAATAAAGCAATTTAATTACGTGGAAATTCTTTCCATGATTTTTTTATGTTCATTCAAAGAGTTATTTATTTGAGTGTGGGTGCTTTTCAACAAATCATATATGGTCTCACTTTAAATGGAGAACAGAAAAACTATTCACTTTATGTCCATCTCTGCAGACAGTGGGAATAAAAAACTCTCTTCTGACAGGAAGAAACCTCTGGCAGAACCAGGCTCAGGCATGGGCTGATGATCAGTCGCAATTTCATATTCAAACATAATACTAAGATCAATACTTCATGGTAATAGGTCGGTTAAATGTCCGATGTGAGGGCAGTATCCTAGGCAGAGAAGCCCAAACCTGACTCTTCCCAGTCACCTTCTCCAGCTTGTCCGGGGGAACACCAAAGCACCCAGGCCAGCTGAGAGATATAATCTCTCCAGTGTGTCCTGGGTCTGCCCCGGGACCTCCCCCCCAGTTAGACATTCCTGGAAAACCTGACCCAGGAGACACCCAGGAGGCATCTTTGCAGGATGCCCAAACCACCTCTGCTGGCTCTTTTTGATCTGGAGGAGTAGCAGCTCTAGTCTTAGCCCCTACCGATGGCTGAACTCCTCACACTATCTCCAAGGGAGGCCAGCCACCCTCACCCTCGTGGCGATTGTGGCTCAAGAGTTGGGAGTTCGCCTTCTAAACGGAAGGTTGCCGGTTCGAGCCCCGGCTCGGTCGTTGGCAGCCTTGCTTCTGTCAGTCTGTCCCAGGACACTGTAGCTTGCCTCAGTTGTAGCCAACTGTGTGTGTGTGGATGACTTGGTGTGTAAAGTGCTTTGGGGTCCCTAGGTGGGACTAGTAAAAGCGCTATACAACTACAGGCCATTTACCCTCAAAACTCATTTCCATCTCTTGTATCCGATTAAATATTATGCTTAAAATGGTTCCTTCCAAATGTGCCGCACCATTCTTGTGGGAGGACATGATTATAAAGAGGGCATTGGTAATAAGAGCGTTTTAGAAGGCAAGAGCAGTACTCACTCTTTTATCATAACCTTGTTTACTTGCTTGATTTATCTGTCTCTTTTTGCGCTGGAAACCTTCTGGATCTTACTGCTTTTAGTGTGAATCATCAATAAATTCCTCATACCCCTCTAGTAGAAGCTCTGACCTTAGGCCCCTAGTTAGTTTATTTTACAAATCTCAAAGAAACAACAAAGAATTCAGTGGAGTAGCAAAGTGCATCTTTTTGCCTATCAAAGTGCTCAAACCAGTTAGCAGTATGTACTTACATACTGTACTACATACACACATAGACACACATAGACACACACACACACACACACACACACACACACACACACCAATATCTAAAACATTTACAAAATTGCTAAAAATGCTTCAAAGGCAAATCAGCAATTTATTTAGAAAGATTACTGTTTTCCACAGTAGATGAAATGATCATCATTCTGACCTCTGCGCTGTATCCAAACATATTTGCCTTTCCTCCGACCGTATATAAATTTTTTTATTTTTGGTCATTCTCAGAGTCAGCCGTGATCCTCTTATATAAAGCTGGTTTCTGTTATTTTGTTACTTCCTGTTATTCTGGGGGAACTTATGTCATGTTTGACTTATCCTGCTAAAAAGATTAAGGCACTGGTGTCGCAACGACTTTTAGACTTAGGAGATACCTTACTTAAAAGGACACTTTTAAACATATGGAAAACTGTATATAAGTGTTTGGGTTTTTTTCTCAAATCTGGTTGGAAGTGCTGCTTACTGGCTGCAATTTTGTTGTCTTTAATTTTTGACACTACTTTGACTCCAGCTATATGTACTGTAACTGTTACATTTATCCAACAACTGACTCATAGAAGCACTCCTATTCTTTAGCTCTACTGCCTATTTTCTCTTCACAATTCAGGTGGTCTGCAAAGGTTATTCCACTGTAATGCGTTGGGGCTCTGAAAACAGCAAAGCACCTCTGTGCTACTTAGAAATCAGCTATGAAATCACAGAGCTCACATGCACATGGTCAGCAAGGGACCTATAAGATGTTGTACATACTTTTTTGTTTAAACAAAAAGTATGTACAATTTTGATACTGTATTGATTTCAGAACCTCAGAAGAAATGGGGTTTGTGGGCTTGTGAACTAGATTCTTAAGGTCTTTGTGAAGTGGTACTGAAGTAGTGGAAAGAAATCACTGAACGCTCAGTACTGCAATGGCATTTATGTAACGTCACATTTCTAATACAATAGGGTAATACTAAATTAATGAATATTATTATGCTCCTTTTTATTGTCCTCCTTAGTATTAACTACTATTATAGACACCCTCACCACTAAAACATACTTGAGGAATGCTAGTTAGCTAGCAGATGCAAATACTGTATTTTGTATATACTGACAAGGTACTAAACAGCTGCCTTTGTGACAGTGAAACAACAGTTGTCATCTTTTTCTGGGTAAGACATGCACACATACCAAATTACTTGTTTAACATTGGAATTTGAACCTTGCAGGACAGATGTGCGGTACTAGAGAGGAGAGTGTTTGTGTCAGCTATGGGATGGCGGTCCAGAATAAATATATTGCAGTAGCTAATGGTTAGATTACCCTGACATTTTGAAAAAATAATCATAATATAAACCAAGAATTTAGATTTTTTATGATGCATGTCCGAAAACTGTTTCATTTTCATCATTTCAACTTCTATATCTGAATCATTACATATCACCAAAAATGAAACATAACAGCCACAGACATTTGAAAGTTGTATTCTGTTCATACGACAAAAATAAATGCCCTAACACGGTAATTTTGCTCTGTGAAAAAGACATCAAGCATGTTTTCTGTGGCTGTATCAAAGTGCATTAGTCTTTAAAAAATGTACTTTGTTTTTGTGTATTTTTTGCAGGCAGTCTGGTTGAAAATGGGTTGCTTAAATGCACACTTTGGATTATTACGCAGGGTGAATGGCAGCCACCCCAACACATCTGTCAGACCAGGAGGCTATTAACGAGGCGAGAACCACACTTTTACCCAGAATATATTAGTATGCCATGTGGGAACACTGTCAGCCTTTGTTCTTAACCATTCACCACCACTGTCCGTTGAAAAATGTATTTGTTTCCATGACAGCAAAGATATAGCTGTCTTACATACATCAGTCCTTTCTTCTCAGCAGATGCTAATATCACAGATGAGCTAGTTACAATTAACATGATAAACTCTAGTTTTCTCTTCTCATGCATTACTTCCTCAGATACTCATTGTTAGATTTGCAAATTTGGGTTTCCAATAAAATCAGTTCCTTTGATTGGAAAAACATTAAATTGCTGATAGTCATTTTTCCAGACCATTAAATACCATACTGTTTTCTGGGGGGGCATCTCCAGCAAAAAATAATGTCAACAGCCATAAATAATCATTCAAATATACAAACTAACATGCCTTTTTCATGTGTATGTTCCAGCAAAGATACTCTTTAGCTTGCACCACATTGTTTGTTGTCTTCTCATAGATTATTGGTGCCATAGTTGCTGAGTTGCATCTCTTTTGTTTTGCATGCTAATTAGTGTGAGCAAGTCCCTGTCCACATCTGGTGTCACTGCTTGTTCCACATCTTGCACAGTCTTATTTTCCAATCACACAGCAGACAGACACTGCATCTACTTCAAAAGTCGACTGTTTTCAGTGCAGCTCTGATAATAGTATGAGCCCGTAGCGAAAAGCAAAGTTAATTTAGGCTTAAAATTATGTTTTCTGTGTCACAAAAGGGGTTCAGTTCCTACACTGACGTGGTGTCGTGTCTGCTCTGGAATATGTAATGTCTGCGATAAGAGATGGAAATGTAAAAAAAAGAAAAAAAATACATCCTAAAAACCAACCTGTTGGAAAACAGTGTCAGAATTAATAGAAGATGGAAACAGATTTTAAGTGCATTCATAATTATTTAGTGCGTTTCTATTCTAGTCGCTAACCACTTAAAACACTAATCCATATTTAACCTTATCCTTTGCTCTATACATTTTATCTACCTCATATTCATGGTCCATTTAAAATCTCTAATTCACCTCCCACATTTTTTTTAATTAAGGGAGAATTTTGATTTTAAGGATTTTAAGCGAGTCTATATTTGTTCTTTACCTAACACTATTGCAATTCTAACTAAAAGAATAGAGCTAAAACACCAAAAGAACAGGGTACAAATAACTTGTGATTATAGTCCTCTCTCCTGATGTGTTAACAATGGGCTAGCAATATTGTTTCTATTAATTCAATCAACCTGATTATTATTTTTATCAATTCACCTTCCTGGCTTCCTGGCTGAGTTTATTTACTATATTTTGTAATTGTCCAGTCATGGGGATTACACAAATCACATTCTTATCACAAACAAACATATTTCCATAGTCCTCCCTTTTTGATTTTTTGTTTAGAGCTACACTAATGACATACTGTTCTCTGCTTGTTGCTGTTTATATCTTGAGCTATAAAGATTATCAGACTAATCATATGCTTCGGTACATGCTGCCTCTTTATATTTTAGTTTCATTTTATTTTTATGAGTTAAATGTGTTCCACTCTGGTTTTGTACACGAATAACAAAGGGAATAGAATAATAAAGCTGCTGTGTAGAGCTGTAAGTGTTTAGGTATGGGTGAAGGCCTCAGAGTCATGGTCTCAGACGGTGACAAACAGGTAAGTAGGTGCAGTGAAATGACATGAATTGTGAAAATGATGACTATGACAAAAGCTTAGAGATTGACTGTCAGGTTTGCAGACAGGTGCAGGTTTGGATATGTGAAAGAAAATGAACAAAACAGGCACGAACATGAACATGTCTATAACAAGTCCAAAAGTACAAAGACAACATGGCACACTCGATCAACGGGCAGGGAGCAGGTGGAAACAGCTGGTTAGTAATGATTACTGAGGGATCTATTAGGGAGTCAGGAAACACACCATGCTGCTGAAATGAGTAATGAAAACTAGCAGTGCAGGAGCACTGAGGCGCACTGCAAAACTCTAGGACTGAAGGTGAGGTGAGCAGGAGACCTCGAGCAGGCAGCCTAGGGACTGGAGAGCAGCAGAGCAGGAGACTTCGTGCCTCAGGCAGAAGTAGTCTAAAGGGCAGCCAGGAGATCTCAGCTGCTTCAGAAGACAGCCAGAAGATTTTTCAGGAGGACCATACCAAAGGATGACCACGAGATCGATACTGTGATATAATGAACTTTCTATCCGATAAACATACATTATTATTATTACTATCTATTCTTTATAATATTTCTTTCATGCAGAAATTTAAATGTTACTGACAAAGGATGTTTCTCTTCTCCACGAGACTAGAAATATAGCTATAATCCACACATGATTTCTATAGAAAATACCCTAACCTTTCTGGCAAGCTAATTAATACTATATTGTTACCATAAATTGTCAGATATTATATACTACAATAAACGCAGAGGAAGATGATCAAGAGTCTATATGATGAAGAACTCACAGGCAGATGTGACAAGGATAAATTGCTGCAAGGGAATGAGCCAGGCTGCTGAGACTCTGAACAGTCACTAGAATTGATGTAGTGACACAGTATTATTTTTTAAAAATTCATCCTATGTAGGTTCAGACAAAGCCCAGGGTCACTGCTTTCACTCTTAACTACACTCTAAACCCCACAACACCGTTTAAAGAATTTAAAGTCTTTGCTGAAGAATGAAATTCTCTGTTTTTGTGGATTCATAAATGCTATCTATCTATCTATCTATCTATCTATCTATCTATCTATCTATCTATCTATCTATCTATCTATCTATCTATCTATCTATCTATGAAAGCGACTGTGACTGTTGCTTAAACTCACCTCATGCTTTCCATCTCACAGGGATAGGGAAAAGAAAGTCTTTCTCCCAAAGACGATAGGGGACACAGTCTATAACTGCAATTACTGGACCAAGGAGAGCATATTTTCCATCTCGATGCTGAAAGAACACTTCTAGAAGCAACATTTCAGGATTATAGACACATTATGGGCTCAGACTCTCTGCGGGCTAAAACCTTTTTCAAATTCATACACATGGCAAACCAACCAAAGGTAGATGGAGCCATGTGAGCGTAACTGATGTGAGCACAAACAGCTATAAGGGGCGCACTCTAGCATAGAACCAAATTCCCTTTTTGTCACTATTATCCTACAGGAAAAACAATATTGCAGGCAAAAAAAAAGTAAGTCCTGACACAACTGAGTTGTTTTTAGTAAGGAATGAAGTAGTTTGAAATGCTAACCCTCAAAAGGAGCATCCTCTGGCTTAGGGCTCTTCATCACATGTGTATACTATAGGAGTCCGGGCTCAGATGTGCATAAGGCAGGAAAGAAAACACGAGACTGAGAACACAGAGTAAATATAAACAGCAGCTATCGGTACAGTGGGGACAGAGGCAAATACATTTTAGCGGCGGCACCTTCATACATTTATTTTCAAAATTTCGACTGCTTCTTTTATAGTCAGCTTTCTCGCTGAGCGCCTTGCCGTACACTTACAAAAAACATGAAGATAACAGAAAAACAGACAACCCAAAGAGATCTGCAGACTGCTGGGCATTGCTTCAGCTGAGAAGACAATATATTCACCTTTTTGTATGCCTGCCTGGCTGAAAGTTTATTCTCAGTATAGAGTTAACACTACTGTCAATTGTTAGCTCTTTAAATTAATGGAAGATTTTACTATGAACATCAAATGTTACACTATCACGTAAATACAATAATGGCAATCAGAATGATCTGAAGCAGCAGACTCTATGTGTATCTTGTGCAAATTGATTTGGTGGTTAAAAGTGCCTACTGATTACACTGTAAGGCCTCATGTGATTGATTATACCAAATGTCACAGTACACAATAACCTTAAAGCTCCTGTACTTGAGTCAATTAAGGTCCACATGCAGAGACAGTGTAGTTATAAAGTGTCAACCATATGTAAGAGGGAAAATGTCTCCCACCTGCTAAGCTGCAACAAGCTTGTATTATAATTTCTACCATGATGAAAAGTCCCAACAACCCCAGTAGGGAACAATTAGCTACACTGTTGTGGTATCTATCCCAAACAGAAACTACTGGGCTGCTTATTGTGCTCAAACAGGATGCTGAAGTATTATCGAGTGCTAATCAAGTGCAAATCTTTCAGGAGTTGGGGGTGAGACTGCCCTTCACAGTGACTAACTGAGCTGTGAAGGCTGACTACATAAACAGCCCTTGGACTCACTGTCTGTATTTTTTCTGAACCAGCTCTTCATCTGCACATTTGTAAGACATGACTTCATCAGACCCAACCTGCTGCTTACTTCATCAAGTAGTTAGTATCAGTATAATGTGTAATAGTGTAGTAATGTTAATGGTGTCTTATTATTATTCTGCTTTTGCTTTATAGATGAAATATAAATATTTCAGGACTGAAGTGAAGTGTTAATTGGAGTTAACACTCAAATCCAAATTTAAAATGCAGGATAACAAATCAAAAGGGCCTCACATTGGGAAGTTAATGTCAGGATAAGAATGTGATACATGAAAGGACACCTTCCTGCAAAATAGGCAGCATTTGAAGATAACAACAAAACATTTTTCTTTTAAGGAGCAATCAAATATTTGGCAAAGGAAATTCTTTAAGTGTGCCATATTTAATCCACAAGAATAACAACAAAAGGAGGCTTGCTGTTCATCAAAATTTGCTACGATATAAGAGACGGATGATGATTATTTTTGTTCCAGCAGTCAAATCCAATAAATGTGGATATTCTATTCACCTAACAGATGATTTCAGCGTACCGAATGTTGCCAATTCCTGTAATTAGACTCTCCAGTCTAGACCTTGTGTTGAAGAAATTAATTATTTTCTTAACAATCAAAAGCACAGACCTAGTGCAGAGTGACACAGTCTTGAAATAAAAGGTTGAGCAAGGTTGAGGCAGACTTCTGAGAAAACTGTTATTCTTTGAAAAGTTTCCATGCTCCAATTTACAATTACGAATATGTAGCTGCAAAACACTAACATACAAGGGCAATTCTGATCTGCAGAATTATTTTTCATTTGTGGCTATGTAGTTTCAAGGTGGGGTTGGTATTAGATCAGGGGATGAGATCAGATGAGCAGGTTGACAGATGAGGTCAGGGAGGAATCTCCATGGACTGTAATGTTTGCAGATGACATTATGATCTTTAGTGAATTCGGAGCAGGTGGAGGAGATCCTGTAGAGGTGTAGGTACACCCTGGAAAGAAGAGGAATAAAAGTAAGTAGAAGCACGACAGAATATATGTGTAAATGAGAGGGAGACAGGTGTAACAGTGAAGCTGCAAGGAGCAGAGATAGTGCGGATGGATGAGTTTAAATTCCTGGGGTCTGCCATCCAAAGCAACACAGAGTGCACAAGAGAGGAGAAGATGAGAGCAAAGGGAGAGTGAAGTGGGTGGAGACAAGTGCCAGGGGTTATTTGTGACCAAAGGACAGCAGCAAGAGTGAAAGTGAAGGGAGACCGGCTACAATGTGTGGTTTGGAGACTGTGGCTTTGACTTTTCTGGTGCACTGGAGAAATGTATGTGTTCAAATGCAAATGTAATGCAAATAAACAAAACTGATCACGTGATACAGTGGTATGACCTCGTTGCACAGGTGGAACCAGGTGAAAAAGTAAAAGTAAAAATGTCATCACTAAAAAGCAACTGTTTAAAATGAGCAATATGATAGTCATGGGCCAGTGATACTCAATATTGTTTGCGGTCAGTTGCTGAAGACCTAGAATAAACAAACTGCTGGCTTTGTGTAGGGTTTTTTGAGCTGGGAGAGGATGGATGAACAGGAGGAAAGGTGAGGACAAGAACAAAGCCATTAAATATTCATTGTTCTTCCTATACTTCCACAGAGCTGCATTTATAAATACACCAGGTTGCCACTGACACTCTAAAAAGATTTGTTAATTTTCTTGCCAAGAGAGAATAATAAGGAATGAAATAAAGAAGCTCGTAAAAGAGAGAGAGATGGAAACCAGGAAAAGGAAAGGAAGGGCAAAACTTGTCAATAAGCAATTAATTCTATTTGTCAGCTTCAGGTTTGTTGAATGCAAAATGAATCACATCTGCAGCACCTCGATCAAGTTTCTGACAGATAACCTCTGAAATTATCTCTTTGTTACGCTTGTCGAAGTTTAGTTGTCGTTCTTTTTGTCAACGCATTGGAAAATAACGACCAGGCGATAAAGAATTCAGCCAAGTAATTTATAACAAAAGATCAAAATTGCATTTCTTTTAATCTCTGATACAATGTAAAAGCTATAGATTGAAATAAATTGCAATAAGGAGGATTCGATTTAAATAGGGCACAGACAACTGCAGGGTCCTGCCATGGTAGCCTTGCTCTTTCTTTTTCTTTTTGGCAACTAATTTCAAGTAAGTATAAAATAAACTTTAGCTACTAAAAATTCCAACAGCACTTCATCGCAATTGTAGAATGAATGTTATTTAATGCTTTCACACTTTTTAATGCTTCTTTGGAGTTTATTTCCACCCAGTAAAGCTCAGGCATGCCTAATAGAGGTTACATTTCAGGCTGCCGGATATATACAAGAAATCCAGAACATGTTTATAGTGAGCTGCATTTAAATTGTGATCAATGAGTTAACTTTAGCATTTAAATCAGATTGTCTTTACTCTGAAAAGCTGGCCTTACTTGCCCTCCTGTGACAATAACTTTTTAATTTCTTTCTTTCTTTTCTTTTTTTGCTTCAACTGACACAACAGCACAATAAGTTTATCATTTACTTCTTAATGTTTGTGTAAAGTGAATACAACAATAACAGGTGCCGGCTTACCTCAAGCTTATTTTACACTTGTAGTTTAAAAGGGAAGTTATGCATATAGTAATAAATAGAGGCAAGACTCTAAAGTAAATTGAATAAAAGTTTATTTTAGTTCATGTCAGTTCTTGGTATGAAATAATGAATAACGTGTCAGTCAAAGCACAGAAATTCTTCCCTAGCAGTGCTTGAAATAGTAACTTCTCAGACTTTTGCTGCTACTTGAGGAGAATCGAATTTTGTTTGTGCTTAAAGTATTGGAAAACCAAATTTGACCGACCTCACATTTTCTGTTGCATGTAGTGTCCATCAAAACTTTTCAGAGTTGGTCTCTGTGCACTGTCAAATTCACAGAGAATGTATTATGTGAATTATATTATCTGCTTCCAACTTAAATAATGACTTTTGTTTGGTCCCGTGTAGCAATTTGCTTCATTTTCAATAGTGCAAACTACAAAATGCTAAACATCGCAGTCCCTGTTTTTGTGTGTGTGTGAGTGTGTGTGTGTCTCTGTGCAGTGGGGTGGGTGGGTGTACCTAGTGTAGCTATCTGCACCAAGAAACAAGGTGTCACATCTGATCAGGAAGCATATCACTCATGTTTCCCAGATTTAATTAGTAAAGCATGGGCAAAGCTGCCCTTGGGAAGCCAGTTTTCCTTTTTCTTAATTGGTGCATTAATTAGATCAGAAAAGCACATTGTGTTTGCCCACTTCAAAGCTGACACTGTTGAAGCATCTTGTGATTGTAGGTATGTCTCTGCATATAAATATGAAGACGAAGACTGAGAAAAATGATATCTTCAAGGGGGTTGAGAGGACGGCGATGCCAAGGTCTGATCCGCATGTTCCCAACCAGCTACAGGTGACTCGCTCAAATTATGCGTGAGCCACTCTGAGCCCATTTCCTTGTATCTGTTCTGTACTTTAGTAAGCCATTACAAAGGCAAACCAACCGTATTTTATCATTCAATTCCATTTGAGTTGTTCGGCATTCGCAGATCAACACGTTTGCCATATCTAATCATGCTCCAAAAGCTCAAACAGAATACTGAAAAGGGGATTATGGTCCGTGAACCCACAGAGATAACAGTTCGTTCTTACTTGGAGCCAGATGATAAAAAAAAAAGAGAAAAAACCCCACAAAAGCGCCAGGTAAAACCAGCTGGTTGCACACTCACTATCATGCTGCACAGTGACAACAAAAATGTCTATTTACCTTTTAACAAGTGAGTTTAATTTCCCATGTAAAAACTCCAGCGCAGGGTCTTGCTATGAAAAGAGGTTTTGTGATTCAGCCAGAGTGCCTTCTCTAGTGATGTATAATAACACTATAATAGCCTGCATGCATCAAAACAAACGACTGGCCCTCATTTTTCTTATTAGAAATTGTAACTTCACCGGCTGCTCAGTCCTAACACAGACTGGCTATATATAGCGTGCTTTTTTCAGGTGATATGAAAGCACAAGTGGATTTTCATAATGTAATCATGTTTGTTATCTCTTCTTCCTACTTGACTTTATTGTAATGCCTCTTTCCTCTGTCTTCACTTCCCCCGTATTAAATATGGGGAAAATGGAAGCTTAAGATATGCCTCGGTGCTCTCACAGCCTTATCACTCATCCTAGAGCAAATTAAGCTCATTATAATCCATTAGTGTGTGTTTTAGGGTTCCCTGTAGGCACAAGGAAAGCATCTCTCATCTCAAACCTCTGTGAGAGGCTGGTAGCCCTCAGAAATTTTAGAAAGGCTGATATTTTCTGAAATTGCTGCTGAAGCTATAGGAGCAGCATGTGCTACATTGCAAAAAGCATCAACTACTGAAAAGCTTGTATAAAAGGATGACAAGATTTACAAGCATGGGGTTTAGTGTATTGTATGTAAATGGTTTCTGGGGTTTAGGAAGTGGTAACTTTACAGTTTTGCACCCACATAGTTCTTCTGTGGACATACACACATAAGAAAGTTGCCTCTCTGATGTGTTGCGAACAGACATGTAAAACACGAGCTTTTAGCTGTCCTTCACACATACCATTATAATTGACTCAATTAGCAATCCACACTGTCCCAATTCTCAAACTCAGGGACTTGTGGGAAATATGTTCAAGTTATTCCATCTAAACCTTCGCCCGCCTACAAAGGCAGACTCCTTTAAAACTGCCAAGAAATTAGTCCCAGTGCTGCGATCAAGCTACAGCTCAGCTGGAGAGAATAAGTGTAGATCCAACAGTCTTGTCATGTTCTATCTTATACTCCTCTACCCTCTTCTTCTCACACTTCTCTCACTCATTTTAAAGTGCGCCGTGCCTTTAGCTGTCTAATGCGATGCCTCATTATCAAGTGCACCCCCTCTCTATTGCTACTGTCAATGTATTCATCTCACAGCAGGCTCTATCCTCCTGTTATCAGGGAGGAACATATTTTTATATGTTCATATGGCTCAAACCCTGTTTTCCAGTTAAACTATGGTGCACACATTACTAAGATATCACTGCAAATGGACAGAATACAGATGCATTTTTTTTTTTTTAAAGGTATGTACAACATTAGAGACGAAATTAATTGTGCACCATTCCTCAGCTAATCTATTTTAAGCTCATGGTGAAAATATTCATGGACTAATAAGGGCACTGTTTCAGCACCATGGATAGAGACACAAAGAGGAAACACAGGTAAAGATAACAGAATTAAGTAAACAGTTGCCTGATTACTGTATTGTAGTGTACACCGTCTTTCTGATTTCCTTTATTCTCTCTTTGATGTACTTTGTGCATGTTATGATCACTCCTTGTTGCTCACTATCAGACTTTCTCCTTTGCTCCAAGAGGACATGAGTCATGATTTGTACGGCCACTAGAAGTCTGAACGCCGCTTGAATATGTACAAGTGCTATTTTGGGATTTATGCTAAAAAGGTCACATTTTCCAGAAGGTCTTGTTTGTTTAAACATGACATATTGTGTACTTTTCCATACCTTTAATTTTATCCTGGGGATCAACTGGCATATCTTTAAATGATAAGAGGCCATTTTACTTACAGTCTCCTCGAGGCATTCCTCCCTACGAGTCCACTCTGTTTTTGAATGGCCAGCTTCTGGAAGCAAAAGAAAAGGCAGACAGCTTTATAGCTTTATTGAGGATTTTATTTTTTTCATTCTTTACTCAAAATGTCAACACTCTAAATACATTCATACGAATTCCCCAAACTTGTTTACCAGCGCTGTCAGGACTTACTGTGGCACACAAGTTGTTTGTTCACAGCTCTGTTATAGAGGCAAGCGGCAAGCACGACCAATTTCTTTAACTTGTGAACAAGCTGTTGATACAGTGACTGAGTGAGTCCATTAGTTTAGTAATCTCTTTCTTCAAGATGTCCTGGGAAGTGGATTAAAATGCTACTGTGACTTGTGAACATATATATTTTTTTTAAAGTTACAAAAAATTACCTGTCAGATCAGTTGCTGGTATTTATATACAGGAAATTAGCTTTAATTGGGCCACAGACTTTCTGCCATAGTACAAAGAAATTAATTCAGTTTCTTTTGGTTAAGTTTATGTCACATTAACAATAACAGCATCACAGAAATGAGACAGAAATAAGGTAGCACACTGCTTACAAGAGAGTTTTAAAATCCAATTTAAAAACTAACAGCACTAGTCAAACTCATAGGATGTGATACCATCAGCGAACCACAGTCCTAGCATCAAGATGTTAAGATTAAAACTGATTTAGTTTATAAATGAAAACAATTCTAGGCCCTTTAGACCCTTCATGTAACTAACCACCATATTACACTACCAAAAACAATTAGCATGTGTTTGTGTTCTTTCTTTTGCATAGAGAACCAATTGCTGTATGTCTCTGCAGCTCTTTTCTGCAGAGAAGATAACTGTTATTAAATTGGAAGTACAGTATTCATCCAGAGCTATGTTTGTACACAGTGTCTACAAACACTACATACATACAGTGACTCATAATTTAATTTGCCTAAAACCTTACTAAATGCACGCACATGCACACACATGCACACACACACACACACACACGACAATAGGGCATTTAGATGATTTGGTTGCCTCACCAATCAGATTTATCATGCATTTGCTTGAAATACATTTAAGACAATGGTAGCAGAAAATGATTAAAACATATTTGCTTCCTTCATCTCTTAATGGATTGCATAATAAGCCTTCTTTTAACATCGCTCCTTTCCAAAAAAGATCAATAGTCATTTCATGATTCATGTCTGGTCATATCAAAGCAAGCCAGCGTGTCTTGCATTGCTGGCTTTGTAGCAATGCTCCTGAATGAGAAAATGCTTAAATCAAAGCTTATAAACATGCATCAACACATTGCTCCTTATCTTTCAACAGGGAATAGCTTAAGCCTCAGATGAAACATTGCCCATGTGCACAGGGATCTGGGAGCAGCATGATGTAAGCGCATAGTCACAGTCCTTTACAACTTTATGTCACTCATCTTGGTTTTTATAGTTGAATTATATAGTTTAAAGAACTTGGTTTATTTCGTATTCAGCGGTCTCAGTAACACGCCATGGGCAATGTTTTCAAAAAGTAATAAACTCTCTTATCATACTCATGTACCAGCTTGTGCATCACTCACATTTAGTTTCTACAAACAAGCCTGTTTTCTGACCTGGTTTAACTTCAGTAATATTCTCATTAGGTTGTGCTTGTTTCATAGAGTCACAATGCAACATATTACTGTGTCTCAAGTGGGATATTTAGGTTATCACGCTTTCATAGTGCTTGAATTTCAACAGATTTCAACAAATCAAACACAAATTTGTTGAAATTGTTTTGAGATTTGCAGCACTTGTGTGCGATTTTCAGGCTCCTTTGCTGTATTTGCTCGTTGAACCTCGCATTACAGATCATTCTAAACTCCTTCACATTGAAGACGACATCTTACAACACATTAATGCCAGAATATGGTACAGCAGACAAAATATGGCTAACAAATGGCTGCTAAAAACCTGCCAGTGCAAGCTGGGTTGGTGTCTTTACCATCACCATCTGCACTTGCAATGCATTCCTTAGAAGTGCTGGGGTCCGTATTAAAATGAAAGTAATGTCTAAGATATTAGTCATTATTTATTGTTACCTGTAGAAGGTAATTTGCTACACACCTTCTTACATTACTTTTGCATTGCCAGGATGCATTGTCACATAATGGATGACACATTACTTACAACACAAGCCTGAACTGTTGCTCACTGCTTTTGTTGAAAGCCAATTTTTGACTCTTTGGCTGTGATAGGCTTAGCTTTAACATTATTCTGGGTCTGCGGTTATTTGTTCATTGCTTTGTGTTTGCCTTCTGTTTTAGCAGTCACTTCCAAAGACAACAGATAGATTTTCCTGCCCCAGAGGAAGTTTACACTGAGCCACAACCTTCTTTTTATAAAACCTAAACTAATGTCCATATTTAAGATCACATTAAACTTTTTCAGTGATTCAGAGATTTTTCTAAAGAGAAAATATTCATATTCGAAAGGAGCCAGCTGAGGTGGTTTGGGCATCTGGTAAGGATGCCCCCTGGGCGCCTCCTGGGTGAGGTGTTCCAGGCATGTCCCACCGGGAGGAGGCCCCGGGGCAGACCCAGGACACGCTGGAGAGATTATATCTCTCGGCTGGCCTGGGAACGCCTTGGTGTTCCCCCGGATGAGCTGGAGGAGGTGGCTGGGGAGAGGGAGGTCTGGGCCTCTTTGCTTAGGCTGCTGCCCCCGCGACCCGGCCCCGGACAAAGCGGATGAAGATGGATGGAAAATATTCATATCCAGTCTGATTTGATTACCGTTGCTCTACTGTCACAATGAAAAATGAAGTTCCCAAAGAACCTCCCACCTTTAAAAATGCTGATTTACATGTTGAAGAAAGAAAAGTAAAAGTCAACCTAAATTAGGAACATCACTGGTTGATTCACATGATGTTCAAATTATTCTCACAGATTCTCATTTAACTCAGCATTGATTTTATAATACTCCATCAGTTTTTAGAGCATATGAGCCCCATCTTTATGGTAAAAATCAATGCATTAAAATGCATCAGAACATCTTTAGCTCTGATTTTAACCCTCTGGGAACCCGTTTCCATATCATTTGTTATTCTTTTGCCTGACAAACCATGTTCTACGCTATGCTATGTGAGAGACAGTCCATACTGTGGGCTGCTAGTACTGTTCTTAACAATGTTGCATATGAATTACATAATAATCTGTCATAAAGATGGGCAGTCTGGAAAGTTTTCCATCATTGTTAAAATTCCATTAGTGACAAACTATTCTGTTAACGGGACCCATGGTCCATATTGCTGATCCTCAAATGCTATAGACCAATACATTTCTCATCATCGTACACAAACAGAAGTCAGCAGCTTTGTTCATCCTGCAGATAATCGAAGAACTCATGTGACACGAGCTGCAGTCTGTTACACGTATGCAAGACTTTGGAATATGTAACACATCCATTGTTTATACTCGCTTGAAGTAAAATAGGTATTAGTAAATCCACTCTGGATTATGTGAAAAGATGACCCTTTTTTCAAAACTTGCAAACATATTGTTTTCCTTCTATAAATAATATTTTTTAATATTACAAATGTATTTACAGTGACACACTGGAGATGACACTGCTATTTTTCATAGAATGCAGAATAATTGGAGCTTAACCTCATTATCCTGCCTGTAATTTCTGCCCCTGGCCAAGGTATCAGCCATGGAGGGTGAAAAGTGTGCACAGTCCACACTCAGTGATCCGATGGCAACCACTACTAGCTAGGGCAAAATTTGTATTCGAGTGATTAAGGAAAGTTAAAAGTGGTTGCAAAGAGGTATATGATGCTGTACCAAAATCTCTTGCAACTGATTTGGTCGCTTGCAGATTGGCACCCTCTAGTCTGTAGGCAGGTAAGTTGGTCTTTGTTGATCCCAGGGATATTGTTGTATTACAGCAGCAAGATAAAGAATAAAAAATGGTACAGTCTACAATAAACAATAAATAAAAAGTTTTATGTATGAGTAAATTTACAAAGTAAACTCTATGAAATGTAACTCCTAAGTAAATAAAACCTTGGGAAACCTTTAAATGAGAGTCACCTATAAAGTAAAAGCCATGCCCTTTGAAATGTGTTGGCTATAGCCAACACATTTCAAAGGGAAATGTGTTGTAAATGTTTAGTTTGTTTTTACAGACAACTCAACTTTATGTGTAAGACAGACTGCCCAAGTTATCCCTTTAAATATAAATATTTCAAGTGAGAGCAGTGAGACGATGATTTTTCTTCCTTTTATGAATAATATGGAGATATCACTCTGGGGGCTTTTCAGAAAGTTGTCGTCAGGGAATCAAAACAGCAGATCTTAGTTATTGTATACTGTAGTTCAAAGCTTCCATCACTTGACTGTTGTGACATCTTGTTTTCTTTCCATCGGGCTATTACATTTTTCTTTTCTGTTCTTCCATCAGTGGTCGTAAAGGTCTTGCTAAATAACAGGTATGAACGACGTTTCAGGAGGAAAAAACAATGGGGGAAGTTGACTGCAGGTTTTTAATGAGGTTCCATTAGCCAAATAATTGCATCAGGAATGCTCGTAATGAACTCTAATTACTTGTGGAGGTCTAAATGAGAAAATCAGTGGCGGGCAGTGGTGGGTAAGGGAGAGTTCAGGCATGCTGCAGGTGAGGCTCCTTGGGGAAATTTGCATGACAAATGACTCAAGTGTCACGTTCACTTATCCATGTTCAGGAAAATGCACAACCAGCCATGTACCATTGTTTTATGTTTTTTATTCATTTTCTTGTGTGTGTGTTTATATCCACAGAGTTTTCTGCCCCCCCCCCCCCCCCCCCTTTTTTTTTTTTTTGTTAAACGGCATGTGTGGCAAGTAATTTATACAATTCTTCAGTTTGCAGTACACACACACACACACACATGTATATATAAATATATACACAATTTTTTCCTTTGTCCATCAGATAAATGCCCTGCAGTATTCCCAGTCTGACCAGCTTCTTCCACCTCCTCAGGCTCTGTGTCTTTGTGTACTTTTAGTCTTGTTATGCTGTCAGAACTGAAGATTAGTCATTCAATCAGGCTGAAGAGGAGTATTTTTGCAGATAAGGCCCATGCCGAAGGAGCTCCTTCTCCACACTGCTCCATATGTCGCTTGAGATTGTCTCCCTGCTTATCGACGCAGGACATTTGCATCTCTCCCGCTCTTTCTTTCCCTTTCTCTCCGTCTCTTTGCACTCCTAAACTTGCCTTATCTCGTAGTTCCTCCCTGAACTATCTGAATTACATTGTTAGTTTCTTCCCCTCTCCGACTGCTTCTCATTCTGCTCCCATCCAGCTATCTTCAACAAATACCCCGTCAAATTCTGCTTTTATCAAGCATTAGGGGGCTGGAGATTTGACTGAATATTCTCTTTGTTTATAGCCGATACAGTCAATTCTATCTGTTTTCTATTCAGACACTGAAAAGACAAGAGTGAAATTGTTGAGCCTGCAGCCATGCTGGCAGTGACTGCTCAGCTTGCCTGAGTTATGCTTGAGAAATAGAATGACAGATTTAAGTGATGGAAAAAAAAACAGAAAATCAGAGGAAATTAGGAAGGAAGTTAAATCCCGGAAAACGTCTTTTTACTCATCCTCTTCCTTATGAAATGTTTTCATATATAGAACGCGCAGACATGTCCTTGCATCTGTGTATTTGGGCACAGTCTGTTTTCAAACAAATTAGCTAACATGACAGATAAAGTTCACGAGCCAACATCTGCGATACTGTTAGCATCAAACAGCCGTGAATGAGGCTGAGCTTTCAAGCAATGCTCAAGATTGTTTTGTTTTTTTTATAAGAAATGTCTTTTTCTACACGTGCCATGCCATATTTTACCAGCACAAGTAAAGAAACTAATTTATTTTGTTTGCTAATAAAAACGTAATTGATAGATGCATTGAAAGGAACATAAATTAGAAGGTTTTACTGGCGATCATAAATTGCAGCAGATGTGCTTCTCTCATCCCATACCAAATGAAACCATCTTGCAAATTAAAGTCAATGGAAGCCACTGCCAAAACACAACACATATTTAATACTCGATATCAGCAACAAGTAAGGCACAGGCACAATAAGGTAAAGTTGATTTTTTTGTATTTTAAATAAATGCAGCAACAACAACAGTGAAGAAACCTAGAAAACTCTAATATAATATAATAAATAAATATAAAAATAAATATGTTATAATAATAAACAAATATATATTTTACAAGCCACAATTATTTTATCAATATTGATGTTTTTTTAATTTTTCATATAATCACATTTCCAGAAAACACAATCTTTTGCCCCCTGCTTTCAGTCCACGGTTGGTTTCTTCCGTTTCCTGCCTGTCTGGTATCAAAGGTCCTGTCACTCAACTAAACATTTCTTTGGAGCTCAAGGGAAACACTAAAGGTAAGTTTTATTAGCAAATTTAAAAAAACTATAAGAAAAAACTGCTTACTAAATGTTTGTATCTGCCTTAAATAAGGGTAATATCCAAGTAAGCTTAGACTAAATCAAGACTTCTTCTCATACAATAGATTCCTCTGAGGCTTACCTTTTACTGTTTGGCTGTTTCTCTTTTTCCTTGTACACTGTGCAGCATAAAATAAGATATGCTGCACAGAAAAAAATCCCAAACAGGGCAATTTGTCAGAGTTAGAGACATACAAGAGAGAGGCACAGAGAGTACAACCCAAACAGCCCCTTGAATGGACCTAACTACTGTATGTAATCAGCAATAACAACATGTGATTTTTGTTTATTATACTGCATCTCAAAATGACTCCTTATTATAGATATTTGTAGAGGTATGCATGTAAAGACCTGCTGACACGTGTGTTTAAATGCAAGTGGTCTTTGTTTCTTTCTTCGCGTCTCTTGTCGCCTGCTTCTTTCCATCACACTTGCTTCTTCTTTCTCTCTTCAGTTTCCTGTGTTCCTTTGTTTACTTCCCTTGCCCTTACTCCAAAACCCTTTTCCGTTTTCCTTCTAAGTCCCAATCCTTCTAATCTTTATTTTTCTCTCATCCACAGCCTGTGCTGCCAGTTCACAGAACACAAAGACACTAGTATGCCCAAAGAAAACACAAGTAGCCTAAAGATTCTAAATCTCCAGTGTATACCGTATGTGAAATGTTTCCATGTTCTCCATCTCTTGAAAACATAAGCAAGAAATATAAACAAAGTGACCTGTTTTGTGTGTATGTGTGTGTGTGTGTGTGTGTGTGTGTGGGGGGGGGGGGGGGGGGAGGGGGGGGGTATGAGACTTTTAACCTAAATTCTCTAGGGTAGGTTAAAAGGCTAATCATTCTATGGTTAATGACACTATATAGATTATTTGGCTGTTTTTGTTAAGAATGCAAATAAGCTTGGAATATTTGAAGGGCTGGAAGACAAAGTGTCATAAAACATGCTGAGTACAGATGAGGTCCTTTAATTCCTGACAAAAAGCTCTAATACAAACTAAGTCAAAGGGATTAAACTAAGATCTCAATGCCTGGAGAACAAGGAAGAAGCATAAGATGGAGCATAACACATGACACAAAGACAAGGAGGAAGAGGGGATTACCTCAGCAGGATTACTGCACTAATAAGGGGATAAAGGGAAAAAAGAGGAAAGGAATAAGACACAGGTGAAGGTAATCAAGACCATGAGAGGAAGCCGAAACTAGAGATGGACCGATCCGATATTTTTTAAAAAAAATGTAATCCGATCCATTAAATATCAAAAAAGCACCTCACAAAACTTGCGACACGGCGTAACTCGGCTCATAACCGTAGCATGTCAGAGCAGTGTGCTCACGTGATAGAGCGGCTGTGTGTATTTGTAGCCTCGCTACCAAACCGGCATTTCATCTCAGAGGAAGTGATCCTAGAGAGAAGTAAAGCAAGTGTGTAAGTTCATCTCTGAATGTTTGTAAAGCATTCCCACGTTAAGCTTAACAACCGATATATGGAGCGACTGCCTCTTCTTGCTGCTACTTCAATCGTGAAACTGATTAATGATCAGCTGATTGGCTTTTCTGCCGCGAGTCCGTCTCTCTTGCTTGTGTATAGGAATTTCTTTTATTTATGTATTAATCACATTATTTTATTGTATGATGCCTTGGTGCCACTGGATTTTAACATGTCTTACACTCATACAGTAAGGCAAATGGTGGGGTTCTAGTAAGGAAGTTGGAGAAAGCAGACAACTCCACAGGAAGAGTCTTTTGTCTCTTTGAGGAGGTAGCAAGGAAGTGAGAACCTTAAGGTGTGAAACAGCTGTGTACTACCTTTTGTTCCTGAAGAAGGTATTTAACTGAGAGCCATGTTAGACTCAGGGAGACTCTGCTGACCATCTGCCCCGCGGTCATGTAGGCTCTCCACAAGCTTGGTTGTCTGTTCTTTGTGTGTTTTGATTAAAGAATGTCAGCTACCGCTCACCGCTTGTCTGCAGGCTTTATTTAATGGAAAACTTCCACAACACTTGTTTATTGCCCACTTTGCGCCAGAAAGAGGAAACCAGCAGCTGAACAACAGCAGCACGTTTAAGCTTGATAAGCTATTGTTAGAATTTATTTAATATTACTTTCTAGACCAGAATCCTTTTTCTACGCAGCTGACGGCTGGTAACTGTGCAGGGGCGGATCTAGCAAAGGTTAGCCAGGGGGGCCGATAGGGCATGAACAGGGAAAAGGGGGCACAAAGACATACTTTTCTTTCTTATTCTCATTTAAAATGTCTAGCTTTTAATAAATAATTATCTGAATCTTACACCGAAAGTTTTAATCTGATGTAAAATGTATAGAAGTCTATTACTGTATATAGTAACTGTTAAGTCTAATAATTTCCTTTGGGAAGATACCATCTGTGCAGTCTGCAATTCTGTTGAAGAAAGATGTTGAATCTATTTAATTATTCTTGAAAAAATAATTTATTTCTGTGCATTTTGTTTCCCACACTGGCAATTTTTTTTTTTTTTTGCTGGGAGTTGGCAACCCTATTAGTTAGGTTGCTTAATATTTTTGCTAAGTACTCTTTAAAATACCAGAATAGGAAGGATTGAGTAGGTTTAAGTTTATTAGATTGATCAGTGTTGCTGAACTATGAAATATTTTGGGTGCAGTGTATTTTTTACATACAGGTATAACAGAATAGCTTTAGTGTTGTTGTTTATTTAAACTTGAGTATGAACTTATACAAAAGGCAGCAATATATTAAAAAAACAGTTTTATTGATTAAAAAACACACTATATCGGATTCATATCGGTATCGGCAGATATCCAAATTTATGATATGATATGGTATCGTGCCATCTCTGGCCAAAACCAAAACACAACACCAAGAAAAATTAACTGTTAGAGTAATTAAGGAAACAATGCAAAGACAAGATACCAAATATAGAGAAAAGAAAACTCACACCAAACTTTACAGAGATAATGGACACATAAATACTGGGAAATCCAAAAATTGTAACCATAACTCCAAAAAGTCAGTTCCTAGAATGATAAATATGAACAAAAACACTCGCAAAACTAAAACTCTTCACCAGAACTATTAATTAAAATTATGAACTAAAGACTCTACCTAGCAAACAACTTAAAAATGCTTGAAAATTAGTGAACTTTAGGCGCATGGTATAAAGGAAAAGAACTTCATTATTAAAAATTATGACAAAGAGGTGACACAGAGAGTTGTATGTATGATTTCTTTATCAAAGTCTACAAAACAAGCATCAATGTGTTCTCATGTATTTATGTACTTATCTTATGTAAGTCAGATGTTATCTTAATTATCCAAGCAACTACTGAAATATAACCCCAGTCATCGGTAGTAACGGGGGGAGTGGCTTACTGGGCTTAAGCCCGGGTAGAGAGAGCTGTCTATTTTTTATCACTTTCATCAAATTTAGGAGTTTATATACACTAAACTCGAGACGATTCCATTCTGAGCTTAAGAAGCTTCTGATAGGTTAGAAGAGTCCATTTGAGTGAATTGGTGGCACCCCTGTGGATGCATATAAGGCACCCCCAAAACACAGAGTCTGTTTCTTTGACATGGGAACATCAAGAGATATCAACCAAAACACCAGGAAAAGAATTGTGGAGCTCCATAAGTGTGGCTCAATTTTGAATACAATTTGGGTCTAAGAAATACAGACAATTTCTCTCTTTACTCCTAAATTTAACAAATATTTTTTTTATATTTATCAATCTTAAAAAAAATAAACATTTAGTCTGATTTGATGTTACAATTTAAAAACGTGTTTGTGTTTTTATCTGATGAGTATGTAAATATCTGGTTTCAACTGTATATTTGATGATGTTGGTGTTTGGCTTGATTGTCAGTACAAAGAGGGAGAGAGAGGAACAGAGAGAGAGAGGAGAACGAGGACAGAACAGAGATGGAACAAGAGCAGGCGAGACACACATGTTAGTCAAATATTTGTTTGCCAAAACTCATCAGAACATGTATTTTGTACCTAGTGTATCTTTTTAGGTTTGTTATTGTTCAAATTCTATATTTATTAAGTTATGAAGGCTTGTTTGCACAACAAGACTAAATAGTTATATAAACTTTTCTGAATCTGAATAGTGTACTTTGGTAGAATTAAAAAACAAGTGTAGTGCAGGTGTATGATGATTTTCAGTGTTTTGATTCTGGTTCTGTCTTGGTTAAGTCCTAAAGTAGTCCTGATTTTGAACTGTTGTAGTCCTGTTTTAATTCCGGATCAGTTCTGAATATTTAACAATCTGATGTTCTGCTGGGATAATGAAAAGCATGTAAATGTTACTATAACATGTACAGTACTGTGCCAAAGTCTTGAGCCATTAATAGCAACCTTGGAAATAGGCTTAGTTTATCAAAAGATGTGAAAACATGAATGGAAATACAGCATACAGTCTGTATAAGTTTTGAGCTTGAGTGTCAATATTTGCTATGACAACCTTGACAACCTGAATTCAGTCTGAACTCTCTTAGGCAGGTCTTTGGAAATAGATCTCCAGGCTTCTTGAAGGACATTCCAAAGTACTTTGTATGCCTTTTGTTCAGCTCTCTAATGGTCAGTGTTAACATTTCTCTGATCTGATAAATTAAAAAAAGCAAATCTTTGGCAGCAAAATCAAGAGTGTTGGACAGTGCTGCACCTCTCATGTACACAGTGTTGCAGATCAGTGCAACCATCCTTTGTCAATGGCACTCCCTACCAGAATAATGTGTCCTGCTACACTGCAATAACTACTCAGGAATGGTATGAGAAATGTGACAAAATCTGTCAGGCTGCTGACCTGGCCCCCAAACTCCCCAGTCTGAGTTCGATTGAGCATCTGCTGGATACGCCAGAGCAAGGCTGATCCACTGAGATCTCATTTCACAACCCAGGGGAGGGTTTTTTTTTTTTTCATGTGGCGACAGACAGGTAACCATAATATAAATTCTGGCACATGCAGACAAAATCTAATTCCCTTTGAGTTTTACATATGAATCTCAGCTTGGCTACTCAAATTCTTACGTTGGTTGTCACATGAAGAGTGCAGCTGTCTATGACGATGCCATGAAACCTGGCTGCATCTCCTCTGTTGGTCTGATGAATATTTTAAAGGATGCTTCTGTTCTTTTACAGTAGCTGGCAGCCTGACTTTATTTCCTTTGGACACACCCTACATACATATGTCTTTGTTGTTACCAAGGCAACAAATGCTTTGACACACAAACCAGCTTGATTAATTGCAAATTACTGTACAGACAGTCAGCACTAAAGGTCAAATTTGAGAAACAAATTGGATTTGCCAGAAGTAAATCGATATAGTAATTGGTATAATATTCATGACACTACATGTAAAGAAGCAGGATGACAGGCTGCCTGCTGTTAATAATTTAAATCAAGTAGAGAAATGTGATCTCAGGATTGTAACAGAGATTGTTGGTTTGCTGTTCTGTTGATACTGACATGCAATAAATAACACAAAGCTTCGATTGTATTTATAAAGCTATACAGGAAGCTTTTAACAATTTTAAATCAATCAGATTCCTACTTTCGTTTTGCGCCCAGGTTCTACAGCATATTGATCACACCTATGAATGAGTGTTTTAACTTCACCACATTTTGATACAGGTTAAGTGCCTGTTTTTTTGCTCGGAGAAGAGTTAAACTATTATGAATGTCAATCTTATCTAGTCCTCTGGTGAAGCTTCATTGCAGTGATCACTGACAATAAGCTGTCATTTTACTTCAACAGGACGAGATATGCATGGGCATTTTGTGTGAACTCTATCCACGTATTCATCCATTAAAGTAATTCTCTGGAGGAAGGCATACTCACCAAAAGGGCACTTCTCTATGGATTTTGTGCTGGTGTGCAAGGAAACTAGCTAATGAACTTCAGTGACGTGCAATTACAGCTTCTGTAGTTACACGCCTGAAATTGCTAAGCATGTCAAGAGAGGCGAGTTGCTGTTTCTGCAAAGGTGCTGTGTTGTGTGAAGAGGGTGTTACCAAAATCAGCTTGTGTGCGTACCATCTGGAATAAGGATCTTAGCGGTATCTGTACAAACTCTGTGAAAATTTAATCAGCAGCATGTGTCTGTCTAAAGTGACTGCACTTACCCTTTGAATACAACATGCATTATTTATTCATGTATGCACTTCCACGGCCATCCAGCTGATCTTTGAATTACTAGCCTCTTGATCATTTCATTTAAGTATACCCAGCTGACAATGAAAATATGATTTGCCTTCACACAATTCTCTTGAACTTTTATTACTGAATATATATAGGATGTTTACCAAGGTCGTTTGCCGCCAAAAGAAATGAAACTGGCACGTAGCTTTAATTCATTCAACACCTACATGTGTTGCGGCTGGCCCATCTGCATTCTGATTTAACAATCTCCAAGCTTGAAAGGGTTTCATGTATACTACTATAGACATATAGTTAAACAGTTACACTATACGTTACCTTGACTTACTAGCTTTCTGTGTTGTCACTGCTCGTGACACACGCTCAAGTATCGCACAATGTCTCATGTCAAAGTGCCTAACCCAGCCTATTTAAGTAATGGGCCCAGAAACAAATCATTTCATTAAGATTGTGAGTAGTTTAGTATATTGTTGCACAATCACATAATTTATTTCATCGTTAAGATATACCCTAACTAGTACACAGTAAAACACACAATAGAAGTTTTTTTTTTTTTAATTGCCCATTAAACTTATTTAGTGAATGAATGTCAAACTACATCTTTTTTTCTACTAAAATGGCCCTGAGCTATGCCTTGGGCCTGGCATGAATATTTCAGCCATATGAAAGTACAAGCAATATGAAGCATTTTAATGTTTTTTTTTCTCTTTGAAATGAATTCTTAATAACTTACTTAAATGATTGGAGAAACTCAAAACTTGCATTTCATTTCAGATGCAATTTGGTTCATCCATCCATCCATCCATCTGCATCTGCTTATCCTTTTCAGGGTTGCGGGGGGCGCTGGAGCCTATCCCAGCTGCCTTAAGGTGAGGGCAGGATACACCCTTGACAGGTCGTCAGTCTGTAGTAGGGCTAACACATAGACAGAAACAACCAATCGCGCTCACATTGACTCTCGTATTCACACCTATGGGCAATTTAGTGTTTTCAGTTAACCTAACCCCACTAACTGCATGTCTTTGGACTGTGGGAGGAAGCCAGAGTACCCGGTGAGAACCCACGCAAACACGGGGAGAACATGCAAACTCCACATATAAAGACCCTGGCCTGATGGTGGAAATTAACTCATGAGGCAACAGTGCTAACCACCGTGTCACCGTGCCGCCCGCAATTTAGTTCACTTGTTGTTTTTTGTCTTCAAATAGTAATAACTTTGGTATTAGGAAATGTGTATATAAACCAATGTGTATGAACAGTATTTAAATACTAAAAATGAACAAATTGTTATAAATTGAGTGGACTTGCTGTGGACTATACTGCACTGGTGAGTTTCTTGGCTGTCCTATGTATTGCAAGTGATGGCTTTTTTTGTTAATCTTTGTGATCAAGGGGAATTATTCTATAGTGCCTATAGGTTATTCTGTTTCTTCACCCTGCCTGCCGCACAGCACATTGTGACAATATCAAGACGTAATGGTAATTAAAATGTTTTAACATTTGTGGGAATGACATCTGTGATAAGCTCCAGCCCCCTTATAATATTGAATTAGATAAGCAGTTAAGAAAACAGTTAAGAAAATGTGCGGTAGTGTACAAAACTCTTAAGCCACCCCTCGTTTTTTTATATTTTTCTTTCAAAAATAATTGTTTAATGAGGCATTAAGCAATACTTCTTCTGAAGGTCTTCAAAGTCTTTCTTTGGACACTGGTCTTTTTTGCTCATTCATTTTCAGTCCAGTTCTTGTACCGGACCATTTTCATGTGGCACATAGTATCTTTGGGTACTTTGCTAGCACCCTGTCAAAAACACATAATTTGTTCCCATTTCTTCAGGATAAGTGAAAGGGATAACACAGTTTGACAGGCATAAAATAGTTTTGTTTTTTTTGTTTTTTCTTTCTCAAAGAGCTAAAACTTGACATATCTTGGCATTGTATGCAGTCTGTCTTTAAAAAAATTTCAGGAAACTGGCAGACATAAAAAAAAAATGCAACAACAGCAGATGAATAGTATGTGAAAGTCATGTCCTTAAGAAATTGGTTGAAAAATGGTCTCAGTGGAAGGATGGCTGTCAAGAAGCCATTCTTAAGGAAGAGAATCAGGGAGAAAAGGCTGAGGTATGCCATATTACACAAGAACTGGATTGAAAATTAGTGGCAGCAAGACTTATGAAGTGATGGATTCAAATCTGAAATTTTTGTTAAAATCATTGTCAGTAAATATGGAAGACGTCAGGAGGTCCGTGCAATCATGAGTGTCTACAGCCATCTAAAAAAGACAGTGGAAGCTATGTCATTTTAATGAACCAGGGAAAGTGTCTGACTGGCAGTGGCTTCTTTTGTTTTTTTTATCAGGACAATTATCCCAAACACACTGCCAATGCAGTAAAAGCAAACCTGGACAGCCATTATATGTGATTTACTGAAACATGCTTACACATGTTTCAGTAATTCACTGTACCTATTTCCCATTTTTCATAGCAAAGTATAATGACTCCCTAGCATTCCCTGTTTTTGCCTTATCTACTCCATTTCCATTGATGTGTGCATGTTTCAATAAATCGATGCACCTATTAAAAACAAGACATGAAGGACAGCTCAAGACATTTGTATTGATTGCATGTGTGTCTGGATAATAATAGTATGCATATTTTCTCCAGAGAATAACATCTTCCTCTTAAGGCTACCAATGATTCAGTACTGTTAAGAAGGATAAATATGCTGATCACAGCTGTGATGCACATTTACTTTACGTGATCAATCAAATATCACACATAAACATACATACAAACATTTGGCAACTTAACAAATCATTTGCTTCCTTGGTTGGAATTGGGGGACCAATTTCCCATTTCGTTATTTAGTTATTCATCATATATTCCTTGTTGACACTCTACCTGCCAGCAGAACTAGATTTCTTCCGCCAATGAAATTTTGTCATCTGCATGATATATTGTCAAGGCTGTGACAGAAATGAATTAGTTCTGATGAAACATACTAGGTACAGTGCGCGGCATTGTCCTCTAACCAATTCCCTCTTTCATAACCCTCGTCTTTTGTAACAATAAAATACAATTTAATAGCTCCATCTTTCAGCTATCACATAACGGTAACTTTGAGAAGGAATTTATCAGTACTGTTGCCAAAGTGAAACACAGATACGAAAATGTTAGCTGAAGTTTATTGTGCCTGTTGCAGAATCATAACATTGATGTCTCTGAAATATGCATTCCTCTATATTGTGGGATTTGCAGGCCTCATCCACACATGGAATCTATAGGGAGAATAAAAAACTATGAAAGAAGCTAAAACTTTGCCTTGCAACAACTGTTTCTGTAAATTCATTAAAAAAAAAATCCACATTTTCAAAATTCCACCTGCAAAACTAAAAAGTTAAAAAAAAGAATTCAACAATTCAGTTCATTCATGCACTTACAGGTGTGCTTACAAAAAAAAAAAGATCAAAGTCAGTATGCAGAAAGGGTTAAGTTAAAAGAAACAGAGAAAATGTTGGTGAAATGCCTGAAAAAAAGGTCAGAGGCAGAAGCAAAGGGAATGTGGAGAAGAAAGGATGAGAGAGAAAAAACAAGAAAGAAAAACGATTCACCAGGATGTGCATTGGCTCAGCAGCAGCTGTCACTAGACTTATGCCACTCCCCACAGCGCCACAACCGAGCCCAATGAGGAATAATGAGCTTTAGAAATCCACAAAGGTCACTCACTGTAAAGATCCCCCTCCATACTCCAGCGCAATCAGAAATGCCACCACTAGAGCTCAAAAAGAAAAGCCTATAGTAAGGAGATGGGATGAAAAAATGAGAAAAAAATCCCCCAAAAGGAAAAAAGCAGAGGCAAGCACTCTAAAGGAGATCTTCACCTTTATCTGACAAGCTGGAAGCAAGGGAGCAGTAGGGGACTACGGTGGGAGATGAGAGGAGAGAAATTAAGAGGGGAGGAAGAAAGGAAGTAAAGAAAAAGGAGGAAAGGCAAGGAAAGGAAAACATTAAGGATGATAAAGGGAGATTGTGTACTGAAAGGAAGGCAGAGACTGTTGAGCTGAGACAGTATAAGGCCTTGGTGGAGCGGAGAGAGAAAGATGATAGGATTGGAATCATTAGAGTGAGAGTGGGGCAAGAGTGAAAATATGCTATAAAGCCTTAGTGTGTGAAAGAGAGCAATATCAGTAAAGACACACAGAGCTTCTTTAATCCTGGGTAAGTGGTCTGTCCTTCCACTACTTTGGCCCCTCACACTCAGCAGGAAAAAAAGGGGGGTGGGGGGGGGGTGGGGGGTGGGGGGTGTATGATGAATATATTATCTCTATCCAGCAATATATCATCCAGGAAAATATGGTGCTTAATTGCCTCACTTGAACTTTACAACAGTTGAAATATTCAGCGCTATAATAGTGCACTACATTTTAAAGCCGTAATGTTCAAATAATTTACATTGCACTGTTTCTGCACTACTGTTATAGCCGTGTGCTCTGAATTCTAATCGCGATGATGTCGATACAGTGCATGGTCTGCATTTAAACACAGAACACCTGGGCAGCAATTGGAATGCAGACCATGTGAAAAACGATGCACATTCTCGTGGTTTGCATGTTAAGGGAAATTTAAGGCTTTTAAGAGCTGCGGGACTACAAGGAATCCATCCCATCCTTGAGGTGAGAGGTGGGACACACGCTGGACAGGTCACTAGTCTGCGACAAGGCTAACACGGGAAAACAGAGCTACAGCTCACTAACCTAACAGGCACATGGACTGTGGGAGGAAGCCAGAGTACCCAGAGAAATCCCACACAGGCACAGGGAGGGTATGCACAAAGAAAGGCCACAGTCAGCTAGAACTGGACTTTTTCACTGTGAGGTGACAGTGCTAACCACTGCACCACTCTGCCACTAGGAATTTTCATTTTCGAGTACAATATGTGAATTTTCTGCAGACTTATATGCATGCAGTCATACAGGTGCCCACCTTTGACCTTAAAAATAATATGCATATTTGTAGCTTTGCACGAATGAATACATAACAGACAATAACCCACTTTTCTTTTTCATATGCATGATTTTGTCAGAGTAAATCTCTTAGATTTAATATAGGCTCACCTCTCTTTTTATAATGTAGATCAGGGGTGTCAAACATAAGGCCTGGGCAACCAGAGACAGTCTTGCAAAGACTCCAATCTGGCCTACTGGACTGCTTTAGAGAATGTGAAGGAACATTGTTGTGTTTTTTACTTATTTTAGTTGCACTTTAGTTTGTAAAGCACTTTGTGCAGCTGTTGGAAATGTGCTATATGAATAAACTTGACCTTGGCGTCACCTTGAACGCATTTCTTTTGGATTTTTATCCTTCTCTCTCAAACACTCTCCCAGTATTGATCATAATGCTGCATTCACATCTTCTAGTAGACCTTCAGATGGTTCTTAATGTAGCAAATGTTTTACACATTTTCTGACAATTTTCAGCCCAAAGAGTTGTGCTGCCAGGTTTCTTTCATTTACTTTAGCAACATTTTTTTTATTTTGTATAAAAATTGAGAAGTACTGTTGAAATTACACTTGCCACAGCCGGTTGCTCCGCATGTCGAGTTGGCAAAGTTTTACCCCAGATGAATTTCCTGATGCAATTCCAAAGGGGATTCAGATTACTGTATATTACTACGTAAAGTAAAAATAGGTATTGTAAGGTAGGAGGTTGACTACTGCTTATGTTCATCATCAAGCATGACATCAGTATTAGATAAGTTTAAAATTCTCATCCTGTTTGCGATGACTATTTAACCTTCATTGTCAAACATGCTGTATCTGCTTTGATTCACCTTACATGAAGTGTCTTTGTTCCTGTTCCTCCTCCAGAGAATGTTGTGCCTAGTAACCGGCTGATTCACCATGGCCATATTAAGAGTGAGTATGACTATTTCAATGATGACGGTTGTTTTTATGATACTCCCATGATACTCCGGAGCTTTTTGGTAGAGATGTGTGACATATTAGCACTACTCCTGCTTATGAGGAGGGCAGGATTGTGATTTGGTGACTCATGTTGTAATTTTGCCTTTTTTTTTTCTCATCTATTCTGTACACACTTCATCTATAGCATTTTCATCCATTCTGAAAGGTTTCTTGCATTTATTACCTTTTAAATGGCTTTTATCGTCTCATCTAAATGGAATGTCTAAGAAGAGGCATTGTCATACAGCATACTGCACAGCTCGTGAAGCCTCTAGAGGCAAATTTGTGATCCCGAGCTATATAAAACTTACTTGATTTCAATTGATGACAGAAAACTGGAGGAATCACTGTCCAAAAGAGATGTGGAGTCACAGATGAAGGAAATGTCAGTGCTTTAATAGTGGCGGTGACATGTGGGGGCATTGTTGTTGAAGGGAGCGGTGAATTACATGTCACTTCACTGGCTTAAATCCACCATTCATAGATCTTTAATCTTTTTTTTTTACCATTATTATTACAAAGAAAGCCATGAAAAATACCTAGATAAATATTCCAATTACAGTGACTGGCATTTACTTAAATCACTTGAAAAACCTATTGAGTCAATACCAGCTTGCAACTAAAATGCTGGGATGTATTTTCAGGTTAGAGCACTTGGTATGCAATATCTGAATCTGTATAATGTACAAAAGTCTGTACATAATTTGCATAAGAGGTTAAATCCTGAATGAAACACAAGGTGAGGGAATACAACCTGATTAGTTAGATAGAGACTGATGGGGTGAAGGAATGAAGCATTGAGGGGTGAAATAATAATGAGCTGGATGGCCAAGAATAAGGGTGCACACTGATATATGCTGAGGCATGTACTGTCCTCCAGTTTAGTCCAGGATGACTTTTTCTTATGGTACACTGCAGCATCCCTAATGATTCAAACAACAGAAGTGCTTAGATCATCACAAGTGTGCTTTTACACAACGCACTCATCCAAAGTTTTACACCAGCTAGCAACACCTACAACACCCACAGACTTACATGAGTCGACACAAAACTGACATACAGGTTTGAAAAGATCCATTTGAGCCTAAGCCATGAAATGTGAGGATAGAAAATGGAGAATCTTACAACAAAATAGTCAAATTATTTTCCTGTAGATCTCTCTAAAGGACAAAACAAAACAAAATGCATTTAGCTTGTGTCATTTTATCTGTGATTCTTCTCTTGCAGCAGCTTGGTTAAGGATCCTTACTTTAAAGAATAAATAAATCCAGGCATAAAAACATGCAATGAATGTCGTTTAATCTTAACAGAAGTCGTTTTTATAGATAAAACACAAGTTAAACAAAATTATGACACAAAACCAGATGTGCTTTACATCTCTGTGATGAACAAACTCACTAATTAAACACTCTGCATGCTAGGAAAGTACCTGACTTCCTTAGACTCTGCTCCTCTCAAGAAAAATTGGTATGTGTGACTCAAAGAGAAAGGCGACTTAAGCATTTTTAGAGCAGCGCCTTCGTCAGTTCATAAAAAGACAAATCGTCAACAGGACCATAGTTTCTCTCCCTAGGGGTGAACTTCCTGCAAAGATGACACTGAGAGTGAAAAATAAAATGGAGATAACAGCAAAACACCTGCAGGTATCTTCACAGCTTGCTAAAATGTGTTGTCTCATGCTTACTATAAGAAAAAAAAAACAGGATGACCGTGGTATGAATGGAAGGAAATAATGAATGAGTCCTAACCCTTTATTATGCTTGTTTGAAAAAACACACATTAAGAACACATTAACACATTAACACATTGCACATTAACTAAAAAAACCTCACCAACAGTCAAGCACAGTGTAGGGAACATCATAATGTGGTATGCTTTGCTACATCATGCAGCAGCTGAAGTTCTTAAGATATCAATTTATATTTACATTTATATGAAAAAGCTATTCAGAGATTTTTTAGGTAATTAATTAAATTTAACAAGCACTTGCTTGCTCAATACTGTTTATTCTTTTACCATGACATTTGGCCTTTTACTCCAATAGTGTACAAGTAGAGTAAATGGTAAATGGTAAATGGACTGATTCTTATATAGCGCTTTTCTACTCCCCCGGAGTACTCAAAGCGCTCTATACAACATGCCTCATTCACCCAATCACACCCATTCTCACAAGCACTTTATCTATACGTAGTGCTTTCTAAGTACATTCACACACATTCATACTCTGATGGATGCATCGGAGAGCAAGTTGGGGTTAGTATCTTGCCCAAGGATACTTGACATGCAGACTGGAGGAGCCAGGGATTGAACCACCAACCTTTCGATCAGTAGGCGACCAGCTCTACCTCCTGCTACATCCACCCCGGGAGAGTCAATCTTTGTTTTGTTATCAATGAAAATAAGAAAGTCAGGCGCATTGGCATTGATCCTAATGTCCTAATCTTCTTCACAAGGTGGAATAGTGAGGAAAGGGTCAATGCTGCATAGAGAGCATATAATCCACTGATTATCCACCACAGAGGAGTTAAGTAGACATGCGGTAATGCATAAATCAGTACACCTTCTTTACCATTCCTATGACATATAAAGTACTGTGCATACAAGTACAAGTGAGATACTAGACACTAAAAGCTCTCTTCAAGTGGAACATGGGCATTGAGGCAGATTTTTCTCAAACGATTTACTATTTAATGAATGCAACACGGTCATTTTATTTAACACTAGACATTTTTAGTGTTTTTTCACCATCAACCCACCCATGGACTGCAGGGTAAATCTGTGTTTATTAAAGGGATAACATGTAACTTCCTGCAATGCCAAATGAATAATAGAACTGGAATGATATTTGTGCTTATAGGGGTTCCCAGGTAGAATGAAAACAAATTGCAAATAAGCACAAAGAAAGAACAACAAAACCACATCAGTGTAGCTTTAACTGTGACATCAAACCCTCTTAGGAAATGATGTCATGATTTGTATACATGTAGTGGCTTTGCGGTTACCATTTCTTATTTCTGTCAAAAAGCACTGGAGTTGTGTGCAGTACATTAAATGTGAAAGGTGGGATTGTGTTCAAACAAATGTTTAGAGCTGCGTGGGGTGGTTTGGTCACAGAACTGAATATAGTTATCGCAGACACATGCAAATAATGAATATACACCGAGTGCTCACCTGCCCATTCCTATAAATGCACATTAGTTCAACTGCAGAAAGAAAGAGCAGACACATGTATTGTAATTACACCAGCAAGCAGGAACATCTGCATGCATTATCACCTTGCAGTTATTCATCACACTCACACACACAAACACACACGCAGAGCACCTCGGAAATGCACTGTATTTGTGCAGCACAACCCATGCACACACACAGACACGCTCCATACATGGCTAAACATACATATTTTTTGACTAAGCATCGAGAGAGGGAAGGAGAAACTAGAGATTGGTGCAGACTAAATCCTGTCAGGTTAACCATGCAGAGCAAAATTTCAGGAAGAAGGGATAAGAAAAATGGGCCAGCTATCTGAGCAAAAGAAGAAAATTAGCAAGTGGACGTCACAGTCCTTAGCCTCGGGAGTGATCACAGCCACCACACTGAGATAAGGCTTAGAGAGGTCAATAAGGAAAACCATTAGCTGACAAATGACCACTGCTGTAATGCTATTATAAGCTATGCCTGTAGGAATCAGAGGATGCATGTCAGCACATGAAAAAGAATAACAACAGCCTGGACATTAAAACTAATACTACCCGACGATAATCCCTTGCTTCTTTGCTTTGAAATGATAATTATGTTGCAATACTCTGATATAAATAAGCAATTAAGTCATTTTTAGTGCTTTAATTTATGCCTCTGAGTTCCAGTCCACTACACTATTTAGGCTGATAGCTCATACAGTCTAACTGGAAGGTCGGCCATTTGAATAAAGCCAGTATCGAAATATAGTTTCTCCACTCATTTTCTGCATTTTGTGTCATAATAACAGCAGCGGTGCTAAAAATAAAATACTGAAAAACAACTTTGGCCTGGATAGACCCAGGAAAGTCTTCACATTATTCAGTGCACCTCACTGGCCTTGTTTACACATGCATTCTCCCCCTTAAAGTGATTCCATGGATTAATGCTTTCGAATGCACCTGCAAGCCATGTAAGAAAAACCTTTAAGATGCAGGTAGAGTGTGATGACACAAACACTTTACTATGGCGAGGTACATGGTGAGGGTTATGCAAAGATTATAGTTTGGCTTAAAATACAATTTTTACAACAGCAAGCACATGTAAAATTTTGTTGTTTTTTGTTTACTACTGGGCTGCTGAACTTTAAAGGCAACGACAATATGTGACAGGTTACTTTTTTTTCTTAACACAGCCTCTAGAGGCCGCTTTACTTTCAAAAAAAAAAAAAAAAAGAAGTGGTGTCCTTTCTTGAGATAGGACTGTCTCTTCCTATCCCCTTGTGTTGCAGTTTTCACTCTGTAGTCTCTGGCCTTTCAGTAACCCCATCTCCTCCCAAACTCTTCCCTCTCCTCCCTTGACTTTTAAATGAGCAGAGCCAATGGATGTATCACTAACTCCATTATGCAGTAACTGTTGGCCTTAAGGTGCAGTCTGTTGTATAACTTTGTGTGTGTGTGTGTGTGTGTGCGCGCGTGTGTACGCATGCATGCTTGGTTACATGGATTTGTGGTATGGAGATATATTGTAATAAGAGAAGGAGAAAGGAGAAAATGGGCAAAAACATGGAAGGTAAGACATGTGCAGTGGTGTGTGTGTGTGTGTGTGTGTGTGTGCGTAGATGCATGTGTGGGCGGGCTACAGTCACATAGCACAGAGGTCAGATTTGCAAAGACTGAACATAAGCACACACATTCCCCTTTTCCATTCATCTAAGGTGGAATAGCCATTAAATTAATGGCCTGCTCTCTCTGCCTGCATGTGTGTGTATAAAGTGTGTGTATAAATACAGCATGTGGGTAGTTAGAAGCTGAAACAAGAACCTTGCATAATGTAAAAATGAATGATGAGCATGATTATAAGAAAGAGAGACAAAAGTAATGGCACTTTTAAAAATATCCAATATACGGTGCGTGAAACACTTCAAAACAGCCCTGGATCTATCTGTTTAAGCATGAATGAATCTTGTTTATCTGTCACCACATACACACCCCATTAGTTAAGGTACGGGACTGGATGATAATAGGTTTCACGTTTTTGTTCCGTCTCTTGGGAAATCTTTGTGCATATGCTGTCAGTTTCATCAAGAAGTCAAAATATATTGGATTTATTATAACAAGGTGGTCTCACTATTTACACCTCTATCATTCTATGCATGCAGGCATGCACACATCAATAAAAGCGGCACAAGCAAACTTGTTATTTCAATGATGGAGTAACCTCCGGGTAAGAAGGTATATTGAGGAAGCGTTATATTAGTTGGAATCAAGTCTATTATTTCCAACACAAGACAAAATACTTCTAGCTCTAGCCTTTCATTCATCCAAAAAAGGAGATAACGTGAGAAATATTTGGCCCTTCTGCAGACACAATATAATACTCAAGGCATTAATTTACACTTGAAGCTTTCTGCTTGTATTTGCAGTCATGCTGATCAATCATATTTGAGCAGGCTTTAGCTGCATGCAGATAAACAACGTGAAGAGGAAAGGTGAAATGCAATCTCGAAATGATATTGAATCAATTGATAATAAAATATAAATCCATAAAGTAACTTTTTTTAAAAAATGTTAAAAATAAATAACAACAGGCTTCAGCACCCAAGTGACTGATGGGATGGGTGGCTGGATTTCCATTTATAAACAATGAGAAATGTAAGAAAACAGAAGTCGCAGGAAGTCCCTACTAAAGGCATTCATTAGACATTCCAACTTTAGGAATTTCCCTGCAACTGGCCGTAACATCACACTTGCCCTAAACTGCACCTTGTGCCCCACTTTGCATTTTTGAAATCGAGTGGCTGCGGGCAAAAACCAAAAGACCGTGTAACTTTCAGCTTTTGCCCCTTTTAGCCTCACAGGTCAGTGAGCCAGTGATCTTTTGTGGCATCGGAAATGCTACAAACAAACTCTTGAATGGATGTTGGAATTAGCTCCTTGTGGTAAAAAATAGGTGTTTGACCTATGCACGACACACTCTCACATTGCAAAAAAAAAAGATTGCCTGGCATCTGAAAGCTTACTGCATGAAGAAAACTCTTCCTTTCCTCTTTACACACAAAATGCTGTTTTATTTTTGTTGATACAGTAGCAAGGGTGCTAAAAATCACTATTATCACAATCATTTTGGTCGATTATTTGTCACATTTATTCATTGATTTTAGTGACAAAAAATTTCATTGCACTGTTACTGAAACTCTAAACTGCTTTCACATTTGCACATCTGTAAATTCAGTAGAGTAATATATACAGAATTATTTTTTTTTAAAGATACCCAAAGACACCCTCAGCACAAAGTGAAATAATTGAGAACACTTGCATGACATTATTCTTTATTCCTGTTTAACTTCCTTGCAGACAAAAAAAAAGGTTTTTATTCACCTCGCCTAAGTGCATTTCCTTGAAGTGAAATATAAAGTCTTTCACTCCATTCTGTACTCAAGGTTTTGCACACGGCACGTTTTCCAACTTGAAATAACTGCGCAAGGAGATAAGATATCTTTTGTCCTGTATGTTGACCATTTTCCCGAAGACTTTGTTCCTCACACATATCTTCTGTGATGGCTTCTGTGATTTCAGTGCAGCTTTGTGAGCTGAATGTATACAAAGGCACGCTGTACAGTCTTGTTTTTTATAGACAACTTAGCTGATTTGTGGATGATTCACGTTAGCAACCACTGCATTGTTTTGTTTTTTTCTTGGCCTTCATTCACACGTTCATTATGCTGAAGATTGTGGGCTTTTTTTCAGCCAGTTGTATTGCTTTGCAGCACAGACAAAACTCTTTGCTGTATGCAGTACTCTTTGCACACAATTTATTCTTGGTTACCGTCACTGGTGTTAAAGCTGAGTCATTTCCAGGCAACGGATGATGATCTCCTTTGAGGGACAAACGCTACACCTTCTGGTGTGCCAGACATTTGATTTGTGTTTTCATCTGTCTTTTAACATAGTGATATTCGTTCGGACTAGTCCAGGAAACTTCAAGTTGTGCAGTCCAGGGAACAGTGCAGACACGTGTTTGGGCGATGATTTAGGGAGCGCTTCATTTGCGTTTTGCTTTGCTGTCTTTTGGCAGAGCACATTTTATTATCGCTCAGTAAATGTTCATTTATCATGCTCAAAAACATGATCCCGATCAGAATTTGATTGATTGTGCATCTATGCTATATATTCTACATATGATGCCTAATATAAGTACAGCTAATATCTATTTTAAAGTTCCCCTCCTCCATATAAACTGCATTCTATTGTTCCCTTGTGCAGGGGTACAAAATTTGCCATTATCCTCACTGCATAAAAAAAAGTCATATCAAGCACAAATTATTTCAAGTACGTATAGAGAAATACGTGCAGCAAGTATGTGAAGCAAATGCGCTGCATCACCTTGTCTCCCTTAATCATTTCACGAGGGGCTACTGTTTACACCTGTAGTGCAGTGGAAGTGAGGGAGTGAATAAAGCTAAAAACATGAAAAAAACAGAACTTATTGGCCTCTTCTTCTTTTCCAAACCTTTAGGGCCCCATAGTCAGTGAGGAAAATGGGAGGGCAGAACATTGGTTCCACTTACAAAGCAACTCAAGCACAAAACAGCTCTGTCCAATTATGGGAGGAGCAAATTAAAAGTGCAAATTGCAGTGTAAAAATTTAAGAGTCAAATTTAAATGTAAAACTTGAAGCCAGGGTGCGTGGAGCATTCTAATGAAGCCATTGAAGGGGATTAATATGCTGGGTAATTGCCAGATCTCTTCTTTCTCTCCAAAACCCCTTTTAATCAACAGTCAACTAATTACTAAAGCCAGGGTTGTTCTGAATAAAAAGCTGTTGGCTTCAAGAAGACGAGTGGACAGCCAGATAAGAAAAGTGGCCTTCTTGCTTTCGATATTACAATAACTGAGGGAATCTCTGTGGAATGCAGTAACAGGTACAGAGGTGTAAATTCGTGGCCTCTGACAACAGCTTAACAACAGCTCATACACAACAAAGATCTACAATCCCTGGTTTGTTACACGGCCTCTATTTAGCTCTGGGCCCCTTAAATCACAGAAAAATGTCCTCCTGTCAGCAGCAACACTGTTCCAAAGTGTCATATTATAAGGCTTACAGAGCTTATTAAAGTTTATAGCAATTTTGGAGCACAATTTCAAAATCCTTTCTCCTTGTTCTGCCCTGTGTCCCCATGCTGTAAAGCCAAATAAACGTTATATAAGACTTTGAAGTCCACAAATTGCCCCTAAAGTACACAACAAAGTTGATCAACACTACTTAGAGAGACGATGTTAACCAGATAAATTGTGTTTAAATACTATTTTTGTATTTATGGTATATTTATGTTGAGTCTTTGTTTTTTGAACCACATGAGAGAGTAATGACAATATAGAGTCAATAAAACCAGTGGACTTAAAGACAGAGATAATTATTAATATTATTTTAACAGTACTTTTACTAACATGTATTATTAATATCCCATTATTAATGACCTTCCTGTTTGTCACCTTCTCACCAACAGCCAGCTTTGCCAGCATTAAGCACCATTAGCAATATCACAACCTGGAAACAACATCAGCCACAAAACATTCAATCACCATTTATTTTATTATTTACACCCATGTTTTACCTTCTTTCACATGTCAAAATCCCTTTTGTGTTGGTGTATTAATGTGAAAATTTATGCTCCATCAGAACTGCTTGTCAGATGGTTGAACAGCTTTAGAAACCCCTCAACCCTCCACTGTCAGGATCTGACAGTTCGGCTTCACATTGTGAATGGCCACCTGTGCAGACGTGAAAAGGAGCCAGGGTTCGAACTTCTCCCTGCAGGTCTCTTTCTGTCACTTTTTATGTAAACAACTGAGTGCAGCACTACAAATGCTTCTCATTAAAGACTGTCTGAAAATGATTGCAGTGTTTAACAACTCATCCCACCCCTCCATGAATCAGCTAGAAGACGTTTTCCAAATCATGACTTATTTCCTGATTTTGTGTTATCGGTTTGTGGAAATTCTGACATTTAAATCTCAACAGATTTCTAAGCACCACAAGTGTGAACAGGCAGCATGCTGCACAAGTGAAACATAACGCCAAGACTTACTTACTATTAGTTACTTTAAGTTGACTCTGGCAAGTTAGTCCCCACAGACTTCCAAATTTAAAACAGACATAAACATGTTTACAGGCCGTTAAAGGAAATGGTCTATGTCGATTAGTCACTCTGTGGAATATTTTTTTTCACAACTTATCAATTTAAATTCTTTTGAAGACTGAATGCAATCCACTCCATCACCTTAAGTATAAATTAAAGTCTGCTACATTTGATGTGTCTTCACACAGGCCACGGACGCCATGTCGGCGCTGTACCAGTCTAACACGAAGAGCATTTCTGTAACTTCAAGACAACACTGCATGTACTATGTAGTATGAATTGCAAGTTACAGTTTTACTAGTAGTTACTTGAAGTGCCACTATCTTGGATTGTTAAGTAAGGTTTGATGGGGCTACTCCAATTTTCAGAGTTAGAATTCTGACTAAAGGGGACATTCCAAGTTGGATTTTCGACTGGGAACTCATAAATTCTGACTTTCTGCTTGAAATGTATCATGCAACATGCATCATGTGCAGGCTGTAGGATGTGTTTTATTAATGAGCAAGTACTCCCATGCCATGACGGGAAGCAATGCCATGCAGCACCAACCAAGCAGTTAATATCTTTAAAATTAATATGTACTAACCAACCTATTAAATTTAGGGGTGTTGCCACATCGAGTTACATTATGCCAGCACAGTCTAACTGGTAGCTGTCAGCTGAGTGTCACGTCATTAGACCAACTCCCTGACCTACACTTTTCATCTCCATGTTGTTGTAACAATATGGCTCACTGTGCCTAAACTAGCTAACTAGCTTGCTAGAATTAGCGGAAATCTATAATGACTCTACATCATTAAGAGCATCAACAAAAATAAATATGATCTTATGTTGACAATGCTGGGTTTTACAAAACCAATGGAAACAGTTTCACAGCTGCCTCCATCTTTTATATATACTACACTCTCCAGTCCAGAGTTTTATCCTGTAGAGCACACATGAAGAAAACCATTTTCGATGTTCAGATCTTAGTTAATTTAATATTGGTGGTTAGCATTGTTGCCTTGCAGCAAGAAGGTCCTGAGTTCAACTCCACCACCTTACCAGGGCCTTTGTGTGTGGAGTTTGCATGTTTCCCCCGTGTTTGTGTGGATTCTCTCCAGGTACTCCTGCTTTTCCCTATGCAGGGTTCCCGCCTTTGTGTTACAAGCTAAGTTGTCAAATGTTAAATGTTATAGTTGCACGCAGCACATTGCACAGATGAGACAGTTTATGTTGCTGCTACTGTTTGTATTCCTGTGCCACAGGAAAGATAATTAATCATGTTGAAAGAAAAATATGGTAAAAATTGCAAAACAATACATTAAGTTCAACTTCCCAGATTTATCTGTTTGGGTCACAGTACTGTTAACCAAACATCGTGCCATATAAACAGCCCTGTTATGCATACCGCAAAGGTAATATATTTTTGTGAGGCTGGGAAAGGACTTTCTTAAATGCGTGTAATGTCAGGAAATTTTTTGTGATGATGTGCAGCGCTCATTAGTTTTTCAGATAACGCATTCCCTGCGGGGATATGGCAGCCAGCTCCTGCATTGCTAAGTGAAGCGCTGACAGCTGTGACATCAAATCACTGTTTGAAAGCGTAACTCATCACTACAACATTGTGTCATCATAAAAAGGAGGCCATACCTGCTAGTGTCGGTGCAGCAAGCCTCACATCATGACAGCCAGCTGCACCAATCTGCAGCATGAAAGAGGTGGGTGGCAGGTGGGGGCTAAAGGATCTGTGGCACTGAGAGAGGGGGAGGTGAGAATGATGCACAGAGAATAGGAGGAGTAGATAATGTAGGAGGGCAAAGTGGAGTTTGAAGTACTGTATTACATGGGATGAGGGAAAGCACTGGCAAAAACAGAAGGAGTTAAAGCAGACACGGCAAAAAAAGATGAGAAGAAAATCTGTCAGTTGTTTGAACAGATTGGCAATAATGTCATTTAATACATATTCTGTTTGAAATTCACAGTCTGTCCAAATTCACTCTCAGAAAAGGCGTCGCCTATCTGATGACATTCAAACGTTTTGTCCAATCAGCAGCTTAGCCATGGATTCAAAGGGACTCTAATATGACAGATGACAGCTAAAACTTATCCAAGCCATCCAGATGTGTCAGCTTACATCATATCTTTGTGATATCTGGCTTTTCGGGACCCGGAATGGAAGTGACAAGAGAGTGTTTTCTAAAGCAGTTCCTTGGCGATGCAGCTGTCACACTGACACAGAGAAAAAGAAAGTCATAAAGGCTGTGTACACAATGTACATGCCTGTATTTGCATCCTCCCGCTTGTAATTGACGTGGAACTTTCAAATCGAAATTGTTTGAATGAACTCAGCTGAGTGATTTTGACAAGTAGAATACCGTATGCTGCAAGCGCGGTCTGTCTTTTCTTTTTTTTTCCCTCTGTGTCACAGGAAAGCTTGAGGTAGACTTGTCTGAATGGTTGCAAAGCAGCAGGGGGTCCCAGGCAATAGTATTCCCTCAGGTGCTTTGCAGAGTTTCTGCCAAGTTTGCGCGGGCCACACGCTGAGTTTGTTCAGCCATCTGAAATTGTCGCCACAATTTTGAAGTCAAGAATAAGACTCGGTTGGCTGATTGTTTTAAAAGATTGTTCTCTGCAGATGAGTGTGAAGTATCATCCAGATTCAACAGAACTACACATGCAAACTCATTTGTATCTCTGCGCTACCGCATGGGTTTCTGCTGTAGCACAACAGTTTTACACATCTGCCTTTCTTGTTTGGCTCAAACACTCCTCTTGGTGCATATTGTAAGTTAATTTAGATATACTTGTATCCCCTGAAAAAGTTGTCTTTTCTCATACTCATCAGCGATGGTGAACTACTGTGCCTGGATGAATTTATTGTCTGTGTGCAGAGGTGCTAGTTTCTTCATTACATGGCTGATCCACGTGAATTCGAGCAGATTTGAAGTCGGGCTTACTTTCTTCCAAATCCTGCCGAGGATTTCACTGCAAATTGATGCGGTCCCTTTTACAACGTCCTCGCCTGGGTACTGACAGAGCCTCGATAAATCAAGGCAATCACAACAAGATAGGAGAAGACATTGCCATAAATTCCATAAATGTACAGAATCTTAGCACATCTGTAGACGCTACCTGTCTCGCTCTGTTTCATGCTAATGGCACTTTCCTTTTGTTGTCTTTTTATCCATCTTCTTCTTGATTTCAAAGACTCCCATGTCAACATTTATCCTTTCATGATTTTAACAGTTGTGTCACTTTAATCCTTCACCGGCTTCCAGATGATTGTTGCACACTTCAAATGGAATTCAGAATTAGTAAAGTCATTGACAGAAAGAGGATTAGAGCAGAGGATATGCCATTATGCATTATTTGGTTGCGTCTCTCCACAAACACTTGTTGCACTTGTCAGTCGTGGGTCTTGGCCATTCCCATTTGAGGCTCTGGTTAGCGAGATGACAGCCTGTAGAGCATCATTCTGAGCATTTCAATAAACCTGAGGATCCTGCAGAGTTTGTTTTGAAATTTTCACACACATTGACAGCTTCTCTTGAAAATAAAATTGAAAAATGTTGCCATAATGGAACCATCCATGACATTTTTGTATCCCTGATAGTTTTATGTACTGTGTACTATAGTATATACAGTTTGTATTGTATAAGGTATATATTTTAAACTGAAATTACAAATAATAATTTAATGACATTCATAAAACTAACTCTCAGTAACCCGCAGCAACCACTCCCCCTCTCCTCTTTCTCCATATATACACATTTCTGTACCTGCTCATGGACTGTTATAAATTAGTTCTATTCTTTCATGTTTATATCTCAGATGAATTTTAGATTTTATGACTTTAGATTTAATTATGTTGTTAGTTTGATGGTGAATCAATGCAATGAAATCTCCTGTTGATGTCCACTAACTGGTCTATGTCCGATGTAACTATTCTATTCTGTACATAAACAAAGACTGCATACATATAGAAATCTAGGTTAGACAAAACTGAGTAACGGTGCAGAACTGTTGGTTAGATAGTTTGAGTACAACCACTGACTGGAATCACAGTTTACACATAGGTGTCTGTAGAGGTTTGAGAGCAATATCAGCCATACAGTGGAAACACACTAGTCACATGTTTATGTCTGACTCACCAACAACACCAGCTTGAAATCTGCACATTGCGATCTTGGAGATGAATATGCCTCTCAAGTGTCTGTGTGGGTCATCTCTGGCCTTGGCTATTCTACGCCCTTTTTACAGGTTCTCACAGATCTTCCCACAGGTCAAGTATGTACAAACCTCAGCAAATGATCCAATTAGTAACAGCAAAGAAAGTGTTGAAAATCTACCACGTCCTTCTCTGTAGGTTTCTAATAATAATAATAATAATAATAACTAAAACAAACATTTCTTTGCTGGGTACTTATGTTGTACCTCAATTGCAATCCCTTCGGAAAATTGAACATTGATGATTCAAGTTAGTGTTAAGAGCAAAGATATCATGCATTATCATCTTATAGCTATCTAGGCAACTTCATAGGATGTAGACTGTTAATACAAGGCTTTGATGTATGCAAAAGTGGGTGATGTCACCCACTGGTGTGATGACTAAAGTTTTGTATTTTAGCTCTTGTGGTTCATGTGATTGTATTCGGACAAGACAACAGAGTTGTTGAGTTATTAGCTATCGGCCTCGAGGTTGCTGGTTGAGTGACATCAAACGCTGATGGATGTTTTATAGTAGCCTGAGCAGTCAGCGTGAATTACAAAGATACGCAAACCACTTTTCACTCTTCATAATGGCTGGGTCTCGAGAGGATCCCGCAGAAAAAGCAATGTAGCTCTTTCACTCTTCTTTTTTTAAAATAAATTGCCCCTTTAGGTCGCAGAACTCCCCTGAGCAACATCCCTTTATGAAGATGACCCGTGCCGGCTGAAATTTTCCAGACAGTTTCAGCACCTTCAGTCTTCCACTGTGAATCACTACAGTCAGCATTTATCACAATGCCCCGCTGTGGGGCCAACTGCCAGGTACATTTTTTACTCGGTGGTGGAAAAACCTCGGTGCTGCAATATTTAAATGGATGTTGAATGTGTCTTCCTTTCAGATGATATTTTTTCACTCATATCCACTCAGAATCTAAAGCTGGTCACGGTGTAATGTGTCTATCGACCAGCAGGTGGAGAAGTTATATGAACCGTTTGATCCTCAAGCCCCCACCCCTGTCCCTCCTCTGCCTCACGCTGCTCCCGATGTGAGAAGTTCCTGCATAAACTTCCACTCCACAGAGGGAGAACATATGTGGGAGATCTAACAGAGGCACACCACAAAGAGCAGACAAAGAAACTTTTGAGCTGGACCTATTTCCTATTCTTGGATTGTTTTCTCAAATCAGGGTCTTCATGTGTATGGATCACTTTGTCAAAACATAGTGTGGATGTTTGATTGTGGAATGTAAATGTAACTGCTGTAGACATGGATACATCATTTACTGTGAGACCTTTTGTCTTTGCCCTTCTGCTCTCCCTTCATCTGCACTTACACCTTTTTGTTTGGGCTGCTATGGACTCCTGTTATGATGAGGAGGGTGTGCCAAGCAGCTGTATGCCCAAGTTTGAGAATATTGCCTTCAGTCGCACGGTGGTGGCTTCCAATGTGTGTGGTTCTCCACCTGAGGACTACTGCATGCAGACGGGGTCAACTCATTCATGCCACATCTGTGATGCCTCAGATCCATACCTGAGCCACAATACCAGCCTCCTGACAGACTTCCACCGGAATGAGGAGCCCACGTGGTGGCAAAGTCAGTCCATGTACTTTCGTATCCAATATCCCAACTCCGTGAACCTCACCCTTCACCTCGGTAAGAGCACACATCCTGAACACTTAATTTAAGTATCTGTCTTTACGTTACTTTGGTCTAATAGCTATGTCTAGAGTTCACTTATAGTCTCTGTTATACTAATGTTGTGTATAAATATGTATATAATACGGCACCGCATTTGTTGTTTTGATGATCTGAGCCTCTACAGACTGCAGATAGACTCCAGTCTGGTGTGAATTTCACAGAAATACAGTACATGTTAGGGATTTTTTTTTTTGCACACTGAAATTTGATACCATCAGCTTTTTAGGTTTCTGGACACCCATATCTTCATGCATTATTCTGTGTATTGCAAGGCCTTTGATGGAGAAATCTTTAATCCAACACAGATGTGCTGCAGAACACATGATTTTTGTTAGGCCGCCTTGAGTCGGAGGTTAACACTTTGGCCCAGACATAGCTTAGACTTCTGGTATTTCAGTGAGGACACTTTCACAAGAGCGTGTCTGAGAATTTGGTGAGATTTTACATGAAGATAACCTACAGTTGCATCTGACATGCATAAACAGGCACCAAGTAATGGTCTTCAGGCTCACAGTATCGTTAATTTAGTCCACATGCTGTCATGGAGTATGAACCCATTCAATTCTGGCTGCCACTGAACTTATTTTAAGAATATGATTTGGCCCAGAATCAAACTTTGATAGCACCACATCACGCAGCCTTCATAGATAGTATTAAAAACAAATCGGGCTGTTATATAACCTTTTTTTTTTAACTTGACATCCACACTTTCACATGGTGTCATTACAAATTAGCATTAATCTTCTGCTACAGGTTAAATTCGCAGTTTTGCAGCAAATATAGAACTGACTATGAATGAAACTGAAGCCATCATGTGTTTTTTAGAGAAACTGTAGGCAATAAGTAGCTTATAATAATAAGAATAACAAGAAGAGGGACACGGGAAGTTAGCGAGGCATTCAATGAATCATATTTGGAAGGCAAAAGATATTTGTCAGGAAGGTAAATTAATTTGCATTACCTGGGACTTTTTCAGCAAATCAGACACACAAGTTAAATCATATTTTTTTTGTTCTGTTTTTGTTTTAAATTGCCTTCTTTGTGTCCTCTTTCCCCCTGAAAAAATGCTTCTGACGCACATTTTGTGCACTGTGAACACATTTGACATTTCTCACTCCAGCCATTAACATCATTATCCCATTACCATGCTGTGCAAAACTGCTGAAATAAGCAGCACAGCACATTTGTCACTATAACTGAATTAAAATGTGGCGATTACAGTTAAAACGCATTAATACAAATCTTTTTATGCAATTATTTTCCCCGTTCCATTTATTTTTTTGAGCTGGGCTTGTGTGCCTTTCTGCAATTAAAGGTCTCTTATCACCAAGATGGTTCGTATATGTATTTGACATACCCAGGAAAAATATTTAGCTTATTTCTTATAATGTCGATTTTAACACTGATTTTTAATTACTTTTTATGCAGAGCATTATATTAAGAACATTTGATTCAAAGTCTGAACAGAGAGATTTCCTGATCTCCCCTCTTTTGGCTTTATTCTGCCTGCAAAAAATACAGAAACAGTCCAAACACACAAAATTGTTTTTTCCCAAATGAAGAGAAGTCAGCAGTGTCTTCTTCCTATATTATGCCATAGGCAGGTTGTTAACAAGACAGCACACCCACAACAAATCAGCCTACACAGCTAACAATAGTCCTGAAAATGACAATGGTCCTGAATACTAAAATGAGATCTGTCTGTATTCCAGTTAAGCTATACCTAGCAACTGAAACTCATACTTCACAAAGTCAACTTTAGGAAAAGTTGATACTTTTTAGATGCTAAAAGTAGGAAAAAAAATACAATTGGTTTTTTTCACGTCTTTGTTGATTTTTTCTATGCCATTTTGGAGTTAAAAGCAGGTGTAAATGATTATTTTTGCAGTTCCACTCAGTTCACTCAAATTAAATGGGAACTATCTCACAAAAACACTCTAATTACATTGTTGCCAATTTCAGTAGAATGGCATTGCTAGAAATCTCCTCTGGGTTTTATTTTTATAAAACAAACGTCATTCAAAGAAGCAAATGGTGGAATTTATTCAAATGCCTTTTTTGTTCCAACAAAATGACAAGCAAGTGCTTTTTGCTTTTTTCTGTTATGTCCGACATTGGGTTTGTAGATTTGAATTTCTCTGTTTATTAATAACAATGCAAAAGATAAATAAGTCTCCAATAACACCAGAAAATGTTTCCAGATTTGTTGCTAGTCGCTTTTTAGAAAAAAGTCGCTAAGGGGGTCTGAAAACTCACTAAATATAGCGACATGCAGTCGCTAAGTTGGCAACACTGCATGTACGGTGGCCCTGAGAGGCCACACGGACTGCAACCTAAGAAAACACTAGCAATAAGAAAAACGCTGCAAAAGCACACAAAACACAACAGAAGTAAGAAAAACGACAATGGAAATAGGGAAAAAGAAAACAGAAATAGGAAAAAAGAAAACAGAAATAGGAAAAACAAAAACAGAAATAGGAAAAAACAGATTTCCAAAAGCACAAGGGAAGTGTTTCTGGGGAGACAATAACCTGACGGACCAGTTGCAGGAACCAAAATATGCTAAGAATTGCAATTGTGAGGAAAGAAAAGATGAAAGGCAAGCGTGTTAGCCTAACTTTTAGCCTAAAAATACCATCATCAGTATTAGATGAATCATGATAAATCATGCCTACCATGTTTGGGGTTCCTGCAACTGGTCCATCGGGTTATTGTCTCCCCAGAAACACTTCCCTTGTGTTTTTTCCTATTTCCGTTGTCGTTTTTCCTATTTCCGTTGTGTTTTGTGTGCTTTTGCACCGTTTTTCTTATTGCTGGCGTTTTCTTAAGTTGCACTCCGTTTGGCCTCTCGTAGACATGCTCTGTTTTGTGTTAAACATGTAATTTGATTGTTGCAAATGTTAATAAATCAGTTTTCATGTTTGATTTAAATATTCTAAATATTCTTCTCAATAACCTTGAGAGACGTATTCCCAGAAATATGTATACATAACAGAGTTAGTTCACTCTGACACAATACCTTATTAAAACATTCCCTAAGCCCTCACCTTCTGGTTTGTGCCCTACTATTTTATAATGTATTGCTTTAATGTACAGCTACTGGAAGGCTATCTATATTATCAATAAACAAATAGAATAAATACAGAGGTCGAGCAGCAGATCAAATATTTTATAATGGAGATAGCTTGACTAAATTCTCAGTTTGGGGCTACAAGTTTATTGGAGAAGTGCCTGCCAGTGTCCACTTGCCTGCCCTAGCCTGCCTGGGAGTGAGGGCTTTGGTTCACTTGGTAAAAAGAGGAATGCACGGATTGTTTTCTGAACTTGAGTAAAATCTATCCAACTATATTCTCAGTGTGTATAGTCTGTAACATGTATCTATAGTATGTTTGTAGCAGAGGTTTATTTGGGCTGATAGCATTCAGGGAAGGCTTTTACTTGTTCACACATACATTTTCTTTATCCCCCAATCTTCCCCTACCTATGCAGGAGAGGGAAGATGAGTGATCCCTGTCAGAAAGTTGTGTTTCAAAGAAAAAAGAGACAAGGACAAAAATGATGAGAGAAGTTGAAAATGTCAGCGCACAGATGAGCGGTTACATCACGTGCTCTGAAAACAGGAAGTACCTCAATCAAATGGAGAGTATTGATTTCCAATAGCAAGCAGATGTCTGACTGTGCTTTGAGGCTTTGTTGTTTATATTTTCTGGCTAGTTCTTTTCCTGGAAAAAGGTGGCAGTGCTCCTGCTGCTGCAAAGGTATTTTCTTTGTTATTGGAGAGTTTGTTATTCTTCTAACTATTCCAGCACCTACAAGTCTGTCTCCCTGAGACCGAACTGACCTTTGCTCCCACTGCCCTATCTGCCAACTTTGTTTTCCTATACCCGGCGGCTTTGATGCTTCCATCCTGACACTGTATTCCTAAGTGAATGATGACTAAGTTTTCACATCACACACTTTTATGTAACTGAACATCCCTAAATTTTGTATGCGTGGCATACTTTTGGTTCACATGAAAACTGTGTGATCCATCTGGGTTGTTGGCGGGGGGTTCTTTAGACATCACTGTTTCCCTCTGCCTCTCCAAACAAAACAAGCGCTCTCTGAAGGGAACGCAGGCAAATGCGGCAATGATAAACACAGCAGTAGGACGCAGGGACACACACTGCAGCCAGGTCAGACCGGGTCTGTGGAAGAGTTAAGAGGAAAGGGGGAGTCGGGCTGCTTCAAGGGGAGTAAACAAAACATAATGAGGAAGAAGGGGTGGAAAAGAAAAAAAATGCCAGGCAGTTTGCTGGTAAGGAATTGGGGTCAGGTTTTTTCCCACAAAGACTGGATGAGCCACACAAACACACACACACACACACACATTCTAACAGCACCCACTGATGTCTGCAGCTGGTTCTCATTCAGCGCAGTGAAAGAAAAGCAACATCCTGTTTCTGATGTAAAACAACGATAAAAGTCTGCCTCGTTCGGCGTGACGCCTTCACAGCCTGAGCATCGGCTCACATAGGACACGTAATCCTGTCACAGAGTAAGAATTGGTCTCAAACTCTGAGATATAGCGTGATCAGAGGACAAATCCACTCCCACGTTTGATTGTTGATTTCAAAAATCTCCGCTCGGAGAGTAAACAGAATGTAAACAGTCTACAGTGCTTGTGTTGGGTTTAGTCTGGGCAGATGAGAGTAGCTGTGTCAAGTTGACATGGATGAGTCAGAACAAGTCAGACATTGAACTTCTCCAGCATACGACGCTTACTCTCAGTAAACATTGTCAAAATATCCACGGTGCGTTTGTGTATCTGGAGAAAACATTGAAAGCTTGGGCTGGATCTTTAATGCACATGATTCTAGATCTGCTCTGTAAAGTCAAACAAAGCTGTTTTACCGGCCCTGCAAACTTAGTTTTCGGTTGAATCATTTTATTTTGTTGTATTTAGCTGCGACACCTTAAAGGCCTGTCCGTGAAAATATTGTCTGACATTAAACCGGTCCGTGGCGCAAAAAAGGTTGGGGACCGCTGATCTAGTTGATGTTTTCAGTGCTCAATAGCGTCCCTCTTGGTATTAAGTTACAAGTAGTACATATCTACAACACTACTTTCAGGGAGTATGATTTTTAATACACTTCTTTGACCACTTAATATTGTATAACTTTTAGAGTTTTTCATGAGAGTAAAATATAATTGCACATTATTCACAAAAAGGATCATTTTACATCCCTGAAGTGTAAGAATGCTACTTATTTGGATGCATTTCAGCATTGTACACAGTGGACAGGTATTCTTTTGTTATATATTACTTTGCTAAATTAAGTTCAACAACTAAAAAATCCCTTTGCTGTGCCCACATAAACTAATGAATATTTTAATGCACTCCCGAGTGAATATGGATCATGAATCATTAAACATTAAGCATAAAAACATACAAATATCATTTGCAATTAGTCTACATTTCATCACAGGGGATATCCAACAATTGCTTCATATTGTGCATATTTTATGTCTCTTGCCCGAGTCCCAGCAGGGCTGAGCTCACCTCACGCAGTGAGTAAATGAAAGCTAAATGATCTTAGAGATCCCAAAGGAATGATACCATTAGAGATTTCTGCAGAGACAAGAGACAAAGATGCCTAGCTCTGACTTGGCAGAAAAATAGCAACAGATGTCATTACGGCTGTACCAGCGGATAGAACCCCTCCACGAATGTGCAGAGCGATTGAGACTTAGTATCTAATGATGTAGAAAAAATACCCCAGAGTGCACTGAAGAAGACTGTTAAGAGAGTTTCTACATGCTTCTTCTCATTCTGGTCTCAATATGACTTCATTTTGTGTCTACTCAGTTAATCCCCCACGATATGGCTCCAAGGTTATTGTTTGAACTGTCAACAGTGAGTAAACAGTGGGGGTAATAACACCCCTCAATCAAAAAGAAGCATTGATTCAGGAAGAAGATGTCAGCTTTCTATATTAGGACAGAGCTATAGCATTAATCACTGACCTCCCTACTGCAGTTGTCTAAACAGGAAGTGCTGTAAAGAAAAATATCCCCTCCTGACTCTGGCATGCAAACCGGTGGGCAAATGTTAGTGGCATCCTTTTATAACCTCTTCCTCTCATACCATCACAAATGTATCTAGGTCAGCGGTACACAGCCCCCGGGCCATGGACCGGTACCAGTCTGTGAGTTGTTTGGTACGGAGGTGCGAGAGTTGAGGCTTGGGTGTAAAATTTATGGCTTTCAGGGTTTTTATCGTTAACTCAGTTTGCCTTGGTCTTTTCCCGTGTTGTAGTTGTGTGTCTTATTTTGAAAGAAATATTTATGCGTTACCATAGCAACCAGAGAGCATTAAAGGGCGTTTCGGGAGGACACTGCTAATAAAGTTACACAATTAGACAGTGAATTCATGTTTATTATTATTTTTACAATATACCAGTTTTTGTCTTGCTTGAATCATTTTATTTTGTTGTATTTATCTGCAACACCTTAAAGGCCTGTCCGTGAAAATATTGTCTGACATTAAACCGGTCCGTGGAGCAAAAAAGGTTGGGGACCGCTGATCTAGTTGATGTATTTTGAACCAACACTTTGTATTTCTTCATTTACGATGCAACAAATACAGCACAAGACAGGCAGATTTGCTAAATCCTCAACAGCAAGTCAAACGAAAAATCTGGTTGCATCTCCTCAATTGTGTTCGAGCTATTAGTTGCAGTGATTGCTTTTTTCTTTTTCACAAATTAAATCTGAAATCGTCTGTACTCATTTAGACCTTTTGATTCATGTTTTATTTGTTTTCCACAGGGAAATCCTTTGAGATAACCTACATACGACTGAAATTCTACACCAGTCGGCCAGAGAGCTTTGCCATCTACAAGCGTACAGAAAACGATGGGCCCTGGTTACCTTACCAGTATTACAGCGCTTCTTGTCGAAAGACCTACGAGAGAGACGCTAAAGGTTACATTCGCCCAGGGGATGATGAAAGGACTGCTTTATGTACAGACGAGTTCAGCGATATCTCGCCCCTCACTGGAGGAAACGTGGCTTTCTCCACACTGGAAGGTCGGCCCAGTGCCTACAACTTTGACCAAAGCTTGGTGTTGCAGGTGAGGATGCATTTTGTTGGGTGACATGTATTCATGACTGATAGTGTTTCATTGTGTGTTCTCCAGATATGCTGTTACTGCATTGGCAGTGTGTTTCGGATGATTGTTATGCTAAAATGTCACTTTTGCCAATCAGATAGCATCCCATGCTGGATCAATATCTATACTTCTCTGTGTAAATAATTTAATCAATTTTGACGTGATATCCAACACCAGTTGCTCAACTGTAGACCCAAACCATGACAGAGCCTCTGTGCTTTTAAGGAGGCTGTAGACACTCACTTATGCCTCTCCTCTGTATGTATTTATGACAATTTGAATCACAATTTAAAAACTGGAATCTACCACTCCATCAGACCCATTGCCAGCTGTTTTCTTTACTTAATATAATCATAAACTGTAGCAAAGTGATAGAAAAAAAACTTTTTAACAAATAAAAATCCAAAATGCATTCAAAAATACATATTTATCATAAATGGCAAATATTCACGTAGATATAACATGAAAAGAAATATTTGATACATTACATTGATGATAATCCACAATGGGTGCTAGCTTCTGCTCATATTAATTTTCTTAGAGGAAATGAATATATCTAAATGTGAGAATAAGCAGTAGCAGCAGGCTTCTCTGGACGTAACAGCTGCTCGCGTGATAACAGTGTTAACAGCACCGCATAACTTGATGTAAAGTTTATAAGTGCATGTAATGTTCTTGCCCCCCCTTCAAGCACTGATTTTATCAAAGCCTCTCGACTCCACACACTTTCACACAAACAAACATCCTGTAGCCATGCATGTATATGCATGCCTTTGAGCCTTTTTCAAAGCAGCTGAAGTGAATCTAATGTTATGTTTAGCTCTGATTAACATTGATGAAGCCTTGAGAGGGTTGTGCTGAATTAATGGAAGTCTCTTGTGGGCGAGTCTGGGAGGGGTGGGCACAGTAAAGCGTATCTAAAAATGAGAAAATAAAGTACTTTATGCAGCCACTCCTTTTGCTTTGATGGTGCTATGAGTATGCATTCATACATGCATCTGTTCACATGCTTCCTATATTGCAACTTAAGTTGGAAAACATTGGGTGAATTCCTTTATTATTAAGTATCGACCACCAGAAAGCCTTGATAATTACTGTATGTTCTAAATAGACAAAAGTAATCATGTCAAAATAAATTAAGCTGTCTAATTAGGACAGAGAGATCCTACAAGACTGAAGGAACCATATGCTTCATACATTACTAATACTATTTATGAACATATGAAAGAAACATATGTGTGTGTGGTTGAAAATAGTGGAAAGAAAGTAAGCTGTGGGCAAGCAGTGGATCCTATAAATTAACCAAAGAAATTTCAAGCAAAACATTTCCGGGGACTCGTATGCAGCTGTTTTTTGTTTTATTCTAAAGCCACTGCCAACTTACAAACACACACTGATACACACTGGATATTGGCACTGGTGACGTGTATGTTACAAATATGAAAGACCCTGTGGCGTCAAATTTAACATACTGGGTTAGTGTCGTTATTTAATTTGCAGGGATAATGTTGTTAAATGGAGCATTTCACCACAAACTTGTCCTAATTGTAACCAAGTAGTTCTCTTTTTGTTTTTGTTTTGTACTTAATAAGACCAGTGAGTGAAATCCAGAGCAAAAAGCAAGTGAAACGTAAAGGGGAAAGCACAATGCTCCCAAACTGGACACAAATCAATGGCTCTTGGCTGACTAACTGGTGACTTATTTCACCAACAGCCCTCCAGCTACCAAATGTGGACCTTGTTCCCTTTTTAGAAGAGGACCGTTATCTCTCAGAGTCTAATATTGCCGTTGCCAGTGTTTTCTGACAGGCAGTAATTTATGTCCTGGCATCCTGTGATGACAAAACATTGAATTTGTGAGTTATTTCTGTAATTCTGAGAGAGTTATTATTACTGTTATTATTATTATTATTATTTTTTAGCTGGACCTTAAATACTCAAAGCCATAAAGTCACTCGAAATGACATAAATCATATATACATGCAAAGCAATGTGAGCTGTGAGCTGAAAGTTATACAACTTTTACATTTTAAATTTAATGCAAAAGCACACGTAAAGACAAATGTATATTTATATTCATAACTTTGTAGACAGAGCTGGGTGCTATACCAGTAAAAATGTCCTGCATATTGATTTATCAACGACCACTGGGAGCAATGATGAGGAGAATGGACCTCTATTAAATGTGATCCCGCTTACTTGCGGTTTTAATCAAAAGTGCAGGTAAGATAACAGTTAACAGCTGGGAGATGCTCCATCGCAACATTCAAGAACAGTAAAGAGAAATGGAGGATGAAAAGACAGACCCGAGATGCACTAAAATAACTACTAACCAAGAGAGGAGTTGTGTCTGCTGTGTAGAAAGCTTCAGTTTTATAAGATGGAAGTCATCCTGCTGTAATTTCTTGTCCCACTGCTTCGATGCTCCTGACTTTCACTGTAGGTGGGGCTCGTTCACCTTCCTCCACAAATATGCAGTGATGGAGAACGAGAGGCCTCGTGTACAGATGGGTTGTGTACACTTGTTGTCGTGCACACACCGGTGTAAAACACGAAAGCAACCTGAGAATATGTGGATTGTCATTTCCAGTTTATAGTTTTTCACAACACTGGCACCTTCTCCGTCCCTTCCTTAACTTGGGTTATTATACACATTAAGAATTTCAGCTTCAAACTAACGCTCTTTACAGACTGGCGACCTGTCCAGGCTGTCCCCCACCTCTTAAACTATTGCAGCTAGGGTAGGCTCCAGGCCTCTGCGACCTTTAAATCAATACAGTTGTGAGTTGCAGATACTCACATGACACACGTATGGCAAGAACCACATCCTTCTGCCATGGAAAGAAATTGTGGTGCCACGTGGGCCAATAAATCCACAGTACCCAATACTAGAGTATATTGGCTAGTTGTACATTGGCTATTTGGCATTTACAACTGGTTCCAGTGAACAAATTCTACTGAGCAATGCTAAAATTAACCTTTTCCTTTAATTATATCAACTAGGATTTGCATTTAATACTCATTTGCATACATGTAGACGGAAATTACATTGCATTTTTTTAAATCAAGCTTATCAAAATTTTACTTAGCCCCACAATAATTCAGAGGCCATTATTTTCTATTTCTATTGGCCTTACAAGTAAGCAGGAAACATAAATTAGTATAGATAGTAGATTTTAATCAGAAGGAACTGTACTTTCCCTTCTTTACTCAAAGATTCACAACATTAACAGAATAAAAGCAAGTCTTTATTTTACTGACTTAAGAAGGAACAGTTCTAAAAGATAAACAGTCACACTTTTCTTCACAGTAGTCTTAATGAATAGTTCTCCAGGCTTCTTGAGGGATGTTCAAAGTTCTTCTTTGAATGCAAGCATCGTGTTGAAGCACTTTACACCAATACATTAAATAACTGCAAACTGCAATGTGTGTTGGAAGGAAATTCAACACCACCAACTTATAAAAAGACATAAAGGACCACTAGAAAGAGAACAAGCACTGAAAGAATTGAAGAGAGGAGGAAGTAAATCCCTCAGACGGACCCAGAGCCTGCTGTCACAGTCTTTCAGAGAGAATAACCAGATAGCCTATATATTGGTGAAAGTAATGCTTCAATCATGACTGATGTTGGAGCTTCAGCATTAGTTAATGTTAAAGTGTTATTGGTCATCATACTTGCTACATTAGCAGACCAATTATCTTTAGACTATATTCAGACATTCAGATAATATATTCTGCCCACTGAAATGTGGTACAATTCATACATTATTTTATTGGAAATTAAACACGAGCTATGAAAAATGTTTGAATATAATAACCTTTTTGTGTTGACTGTGAGGTCTCTTTCATTATTACATACACAGGCCATTTAAACAACTGAAGTTGGTCCAAAGCGCTTTAGCGACAGACACATTTACATTCCACGTCTCCAAAAAAACCCAGTTTCAAATACAGAAAAAGCTGAAAGGCTTGTTTTATGGTGTTAACTGATTCCTATGGAAAGTAAAAATCGCAGTGATTCAGTGGTCAATAAAATGTGATTAGAATTCAGAAAATTGATGATGATTCATCTCAGAAATCATGACACTGCCCTCTGCTACATAAATTGACTTTATAAGTTAAAACTATTAGTATTTGTATTGGTAATACTGGCCTTCAATTTACTTGGTATTCAATCAATACAAAAATTTGCAGTATCGCATATCATTAATAAGTTAGGACCTTTTACTTAATACTTGAATGATTCGCTGGTCAGTGTAAAAGGGCTTTAAAAAAGGACACAATATCCAAGACCTTGAAAAAGGGGAACTTCTACTCATTTAAAACATTACAACAAAAGTCTGGCTTCTTGAGATCAGTCCGCAGTCAGATCTCCTCCTGTCCTGTGCAACGTGTTCCAGAAAATAATAATAACACATTCTTATATCTGACCTTCCTCCTAAAATTTAGTGTGAAAATACACCTGACAGAGCCAAACTAGCACTTCTGTAAAGTAAGCCGTCCTCCTCCGCATCATTAAATAAGAAGAGTTAGTGTGGATATCTGGGGGATATGCAATTTAACCTTGCCTAACCTACACTAAACATGAGAATGGTGGGGGGTGATTTGTGTTGCTCATCCTGCCAATATGTTGTGTTCACAGTATACAACCATTACAAATGACATTTAAGGTGATTTATTCATAACATGACTAAATCCAGGTCTTTTTTTCTTTCTAGCTCACTGTTGAAGTTCATGGTTTTCTGCAGGCTTTCATCCCCCCACGCTTGCTCGTTTCAGGAACATTTGATTTGAATATTTGAATATATACAAATTGGATTTTAAAATAAAAAAAACAAAACCGCCTCAGTGAAAAATATGCAGATCTTTGTGAAATCACATAGTCATTTGTTGGTGTTACAAACTTTTTGTTAAAACCTGCCTATTTGTAAAACTGTTTGACCACACCTCAGATCCAATTATGGTGCCCACCTCTTTCCACAACAGCACACACATGCTTCCTCTGCCACGCGCTGTCTCCATAAAAGAAAAAAAAAAATCCAGTTCTCAACTAAGACTCTTTAAATGGGTGATGTTTGTTCCACCTCCTGCAGAGCAGAAAGAGGCTGCTTTCTTCAAGAGTGATCACATTTTAAACTGGGAAAAGACGGAGGGTAGAAGGCAGCGACTGAAGCCACATCATCTCTCAAGCACGAGCTAAGCCGCGCTGAGAAGGATAAGGACATTCTCGCCACATCTCTGCTATGTAAGGTTCCCTTGCATCTAGCTGCAGTGAAAATAGAAATGAAATGCACTATTGGATTAGCTTTAGTGTTGTTAGAGGTTCGGCACATTGTGTGGCAGGCAACTGTCAGTAAGATGACAAACAGCTGCATGAAAGAGGAAAAGGACGACAGAACTGGATTGGACTCCAAAAGACTCCACTCCATCTGTCCCGCTAGGACAACAATGGAAGGAGAGTGAATGAAAAAATAAATATGTCTGTGGCTTAGCAATAGCCTCTTAACCCACTGTCAAAAAAAGACCACTCTGGATATTTCTACAAGCACAAGAATCTTCTCTCCATACTCCCATTATTCTCCCGCTTCATTGTTGCATCTCTCGCTCTCTCTTTCCTCCCTGGTGTGTATTACTTTGTTTCACTTCTTATGGCAGTGGATCCACCATTTATTTATATATATTTATTTATTTATTTGCATAAGAGAAGTTCAATGCTTGCTAGAAAACACAGCTGCACCCCAGTTTTCTAGTTTAGAAATTATTAAACTGTCTTTTACTGATTAATCCCTTCACACTAGCCATTCACCGCTGTGCTGCTATTTTGGCCTCTGTATCTGTCTCTTATAAAACTCTGACTACGGCAGCTGGGACAATAGCAGGCTAAACTCTAGGCTGGAAGGACAGGCTGCTTTCAAGAGGTATTGTGAAAAGAGCATTACTTTTTCAGTTCACTTTTTCAGCTTCATGAATTAACACAGAAAGAAATGCCTTTCTCGCCATGAAAGGATTATGTGGGATTAAGTAATTAAGGGACTAAGGATTATATAAAGGACGAATGGGAAGCAGGTAGTCCAAGAGTTATAACTAGTGTGAAAGAAAGACAGGCTTTTGCGGACACTTTTTTCTTTTATGACCACTAGAGTTCAGTTAGAAGTTGTGTGAGGGAAAGTTAAAAGCATAAAAAAAGGAAAAATAGAAATCATTAGCAAAGCTAATGAATCCTTTGCCAACCTCATAATGTGTGCATGTTGTTGGGTCCATCGTATGTTTCATCTTGAAGAATTTCAACAACTAACTCTACAGGAATGCTAAAATTCAGTTGCGATGCCAAACAAGATTAAAAACAGATATACATGTGTACAAGGTCACATTTGTGGTTTTGAAAAGTATTGTTATGAAATGGGATGCACCGATTCAAATCCATTTCATGCACAGGTGCACAACCTAACAACAGCCTAACTTTTCAATAACACAGTATGTGCTATAAAGCATGAATGCAAACCATATGTGTGATCCAACACAGATGCATATAGATGTGTAGACTTCAGGAAATTGGACATTTTATTAGGCACACCTTGTTAGTTTCAGGTTGTTGCTTTGTGACATGGTGCATTATCCTGTTGGAAACAGCCATCAGAAGATCGGTACACTGTGTTCATAAAAGGATGGACACAGTAACAATACTCATGCATGTGGCATTTAATGATGCTCAGCTTACACTAAAGGGCAAACAACCCCACCATGTTCAAAGTCACTCAAATCACACTTCTTCCATATTTTCATGCTCGTTTGAAGATCAGCAGGACATCTTGACATCATGTCCGCATGGCTAAATATACTGAGCTGCCAGCATCTGATTGGCTGATCAGATTTGTGTTGTGCAGGGAAACAGCTGGCCTATGAGTATACAGTATATTAAATCTATTGATTGAACTGGTTTTGTTTTCATTCACACACAAACTCTTGTATCTGTCTGTCTTGCAAAGTTTGACTCACAGGTGTGTCCACAGTTACAGCTTGTCTCAGAGGAACAGCCTCAGTAAAAAGCAACTTTTGATTCTGGTGTCTCTTCCTCAGTCAACATCTATGTGATAATTCCCAGAGTGCTGTGTATGTGGAACCACTGCGACCAGCTGAATAGAAAAATCAATCAATTATTGTATTAGTGTGTAAAAAGGCTTAACAGGATTCCATCCGTAAAAAGAAAAACAGGTTAGGTTTGCATGGGTATGTCAGCACCGGCTTATATACTAGTTTATTGTATTTAACAGTATCCCGTTTTTCTCATGTAGCCTGTAATGTTATCTACTGTATCTCAGAGCATTAAATCTTAACTAGGGAAGTATGCAAAATATGATCCACTTTATTTAATGATTAATTTTATGTGTACAAACTAATTTGGGCCAAATCTCCCAGTAAGATTCCACACAATCAATGCAGTCAGGCAGCTCCCATTTAAAATGATTGATTCATATCAGCAGCGGAATACATTTAGAGTTCTGCATCTAGGCTCCAAGCTCACAAATATACTACACAGAAAACCTGGGGAGTGATAAGTAAATATCCACCAGAGCCTACAGGTGTATGCTGGGGCGATGGATTGATTAAAACAGCAGGCAGCAAAGCAAGGCAACAGTGCCACTGACATGTCAGAGGGGAAAAAAGATTCTGCTTAAATTCAGAGGGTGTGCTTGGTATATGATGTGAGCAGAAGAGTGGGGTATGTTTCGTGTGTACGGTGTGATGCCGTGTAGCTCGACTTGCCTGCCTGGTTCCCCCACCCCCTCCTCTGATATGCCTACTCCGTGCTTAGTGAAGTAGAGCGCAATACCTTTGTTCTTATTACTGCATGCACATTATGATTCAATTAATTCAATTAATGACCACTGCTGTGGAAAATTGCAGTAATGCAAAATAAGATTATTACACAATGTTTCACCAGTTAAATAAATCAATCGTTTATTTATTTACCGTTTAATGAGTTGTCATCGCTGCAGGTGTGCAACTCTCATTTCGACAACTTAAGCCTCTAATTACTTGTGTTGATTGTAATTAATTTCAAAAGTACACAAGCTTTACTATACTGGGTCTTATATATAAGACCCAGTTTTATACATATATATATATATATATATATATAGGTCTTTATATATATTATTTATATATTATATGCATATTATATATATATATATAATATATAAATATATATATATATATATAATATATAAATATATATATATATATATATATATATATATATTTTTTTTTTTTTATTTTTTTTTTAACCATACCAGTCACTGTTTGGAAAAAGGGCTTAATTACCTTTTCAAACAACGTGGATTACTGGCATTTCTCATTAGCCTCTTGAACCTTAAGATGATTTTATTTAAACTGTAAAGCCATGTAGATCTTTTTTTTTTGGGGGGGGGGGGGGTTAGGTATTCGGTATACAGGTGTTACTTACATTAAAACCTGACTACTAATGGTTTTGCTGGCTGTATTTCAGTATGCTTTGGAGGACATCGACCCACTGATTATAGAGCTGCGCGGGATCAATATAAGCTAAGAATACATAGATTGGGTGGCAAATCTCTCAACAGACCTGCCAAACACCCGCTCTCCTTCATTCCACCTCCCCCCATCCACTCTCCGCCATGTTTTAAACAACAAGATGAGAAGACCCATAATTGACTGTGATCTGTTCTCCCATTAGAATAAAAGACAGATCAATTGCACCATTTCTTTCATTCAATCTCTCATTCCTTCTCTATTTTAAGGGTGATGGGACAGATGGGTGCAGTGAGCAGAGACAAAAACACATCAGCCATCCTCTTTGATGCTAAATCAAAGCTGGTGGAATGCAAAGGAGTGCTTTTTTTCCAACACAGTGAATCAGCAAAACAAAGATGGTGGGGCACAGGTTTCTTTATTGCTGCCATGATACTTCCCGCTTGAGCTACTAATACTATTATAACAGGAAGAAAACAAGCCATTAAAACCGTTGGTGGTTAGAGTTACAAACCCATAATATGCCTTAATTGAGTATAGGATTAAGAGCCGTAAAAAGCAAGGAGACAGGAACAAGGAAGGGAAGCGCGTATATGCACGTAGGTATGTTATTTGAAATGTCCACTGTAAAGAATCCCTTAAAGTTTCTCATCATTTAACACAAATATTGTATAGCTGTCTTTCAGAATCAAGACTACTATCAGGAAATGCATAGTTTCGTTTTACGATTTGTTTTGTCTGGTAGCATTTTGTCTCTGAGTTTTGTTTTGGGACTCATTATTCATTTGTATACAAACTAAACAGAAATAAATTAAAGTCTAGTAGTAGATTTTCCTTTTTAAAATGGTCTTCTCACGTTTTGCTCTCCTTTAGCGATTCCAGGTGTGTACCCTGCTTCTTGCTCTATAACACTTTTTTAACATATGTTAACATTTCCCAGACAAGGAGTGTGTCCAGATTTTAAACAAATACTTGTAATACTGATGATTAATGACCCACCAGCTTTAGCTGTTTTGATCAATATTAGCAAATATTAGCCAGAAGACTAAACTCACAGCTACTCGCAGGGCTTGTATTATTAGAAATCCTGTTTTTATGCACCCGGTATAAACAGCACATCTGTTGTTGTCTATGAATCTGGCAGCCTTGCAAAATACTATCTCAAGAAATCATACACTCTAAAGAAGTCCTTCATCTCCTAAAGCCTCTTCATTAAACCACACTTTGTGTGACTATGATTAATATGTGGATACAAATTTCAAACATTCACATTTTAGCACAGGTGTGAATGCTTACAAGCTGCTTTTTTTCTGATGCACAGAGGTAAAAGCCATTTTTAAAGTGACAATGTTAACTACTGGAAGGGGGAAAAAATCCAAGGCATCCCACAAATGTCACAGACGTGTCATTAACTACAGCTGCTTTAGAAAATGCTGATCTGATATTTTGATTGCTTCTCTCCTATTGATCACTCTGAGCTAAAATCAATAAATACTTAATCCAAACCATCAACATATCTATTAGACATGTCTATTAAGGCTTACCATTGAACTAGCAAATAAAATCTGCCAATTGAAAAATGATTATTAATAGACTATGTACCACAAGTTTTTAAGGTGACAGTAATAAAATCATTAATTGAAAAGCCTTTAACTGACCAGGCATTTTACCTGTTATGTACAGATTTCCAGCCTTTGTTTTACTTCTAAAATCCTTCAAGATCAACTATGTGAGAGGGAAGGATTTACTTAAAGTATTTCAGACAGGCTTTAGATTTTATTATAGCACAAAAACAGGACCAGTAAAGGCTAAAGATCTTGTCATGGACTCTCTGTGCTTGTCCTGCTTGATTGCAGTGCTACGTTTAGAATACAGCATTGGGATTAAGGAAGTTGCACCAACTTGGTTAGAATTGTTCGCATCTGAAAGATTCCAACTTGTTTAAGAAAGCGTAGAGTCTCCCTAGACACAAAAGTCATCTGTAGAGCTGCACAGGGTTAAGACTTAGAATTATACATTCTTCATGGAATTTGTAGTAGAAAAAAACTACACACATTTTAATTGCTATGCAGTTGTTAGAGGTAGGTGATTAAAAAAATCAAGCGGCTAAACTACAGGTATAACTTAAAAACAGTAAGGAAAGGGTGGCCTGGTATTTATTACTTCTTAGTTCAGACAAAATTGAAGTTTCCATGGTAAACACTATGATTACATGTGCATCTGTAAACATGATAGCTCAAAAAGTTTAGAATGAATTCTGATAAAACATTGCAGGGGTGTAGAGTGGGCACATGTTAGTAATGTCTTGATGCATTCTCAATCATCCAGGAAAGTAAATCTCCAAAAGTTGATTCTGTTCATCTGGACATAGCGTTTTGTGGGAGAAACGTTTCTCCCACAAAATGCTACGCCCAGATGAACAGAATCAACTTTTGGAGACATGTTAGTAATCCATTAAAATTAGCCTCAAATGCACAAAGGTCTTTAAGGTCAACTTAATTATTTATTGGTTGAAAATCGACATGAAGCCTTGTAATTTAGAAACTAGGATTCTTACAAGTGTGGTGTGTATTGTCAGCATATGGAAAGTACCATATAAAGGTTTAAAATCATGTCACATCTGACCTCTGACCTCTCCTTCAAGGTCAATGAAATGATCCGAAGGCGAACGTAATGTTAATACTATATTGAACTACTAAAAAACTGTTTCTTACTGCCATTGTATGTATTGACAACATATAGGCATATAGAGGATGATAGATGGGGATTCAGAAATAGCCCTTTATATTTTTATGACTTAAATATTGGTTATAACCACTTAAATGCATTACAATTTGAATGGGGATACTATGTTCCTGAATTACTGTTATCACAACTGTTTCTTTTGGAAAACCAAATAAACTTTATGTAATTTTTTCATTTGGTAATTATTGCTAAACATTTAAACTAACTTACTAAATACTTAAATACATGCTATACACATGTATATCCACATAAGCAAAAAATTAAAAAATACTCAAAAGTGTATTAAAATGGGTTTCAATGGGGCAAATAATAAAAGCTTGCACTTTGAATTTGTCCATGCGCTACAAACTTCTGAAAGCATGTTTAAAAAGAAAGTCCTGGGTTCAAATCCGATTGCATGGGTTCTCTTTGGGTACTCTGGCTTTTACAGTCCAAAAACACGCATGGAGTTGGGTTACGCTAACTTGAGAGTGAATGGTTGTCTGTATGTCTGGGACAGAGTGGCGACTTGTCTTCTCACCATATGGCAGCTGAGATAGGCTATAGTCTCTCTGAAACCCTGATAGGTGCTGTACAGAAAAATGCAGGACAGACTTTATTCAATCAAAAATATAGTAGGTGACAGAATCTTATGGAGCATGCAATACATCTAAAATAAGCATTTCAGTAAGCTTACCACTTGGCTTTACCTTGCTTTATTTTCTACCCCCTGCCCCCAGAAAATCAAACTCGTAAGAGCATTCTTCAGGCAAAGTAGAAGAAAAAAAATTTAATCATGAATGTAATCAGTGATTAGCCTCTGTAAAACCATATCTATAAAACAAGCCTCAGTACCTTTTGTTAATGCCATTGCTCAGACAGAATGTGTTTTTCATAACATTGATGTAATCAGAGTAAATGCCTCGAGCAAATACTGCCCGGTTATTTTCGGAATTGTTTGTAGCAACATTGCATTTCTATAAACATGTGCAGTGATCCAGCTAATGGAGTAAAAGCATACCCTGGAGGTGCAAAATAGGCCATAGTCTACCATACAATGTCTATCTTATTGACACTGTTTTTACCACCGGACCATGAAGACATCTCAACCGAGGACAGTTTTCAAGAAAAGGGATACATTGTAAATATAATGTATCTTTTTTCTTGGAAATTGTCCCCGGACAAGGGGAGTGGGGGGCCTCAGGAAACTTTTGCCTGGAAGGTTCATAAAGGCTGGGCACTTGTGTCAGGGGTTGAAAACAAACTCTTTACAAAGAGACTGTCAACAGAGCATTAAATGATTCCTCTTCTTCTATGCGCCATGTCAGTGTGCCATTTCCTCTGCACATTGGCTGTACAGAGCTATGCATTTTTCATGAGGCTTAAAACAGAAATTGCATCCTGTCTGTTTTATTAGCATCTTAATCCTTTTTCACTATTGCTACTTGTGCCTCGGTTTTTGAGGCGTGTGCGGTCTTGATATAGAGACTTCACATGCCTCATCTGCTGCTTTTAGAAAGTGTCTCTTGCAATTTTGAGTGGTCAAAGCAAAATGAAATAAAAACTAAGACGGCGTTTAAATGCGCAGGTGTTTTTGTCTTACTTGTGTACATGCCACATATAAACACACAGCATTCTTTGCAACACCATTGATCTAATGGACTGTGTTTTCACTGCTAGTTTAGATTTTTATTTGAAATAAATAACACTCACCTCCTAAAGTAACGGCTTACTTCAAAGAGAGCCTTGTTGTCAAGTTTGTAAAGCTCTTTTTTTTTCAATAATCATGCAGAAGATGAAAGCTGCTGTATGAATTCAAATTTAATTTGTTCAGTCATCCATTAAAACGGTTTGTCTGTCTCCCCTGCCACCAGTCCATCCCCTCTCCTTCAGTGTCTCGCTGTCTCTCTCTCTCTTACACTCTAGAAAGCTGTGTGGCAAATTGGAGCTCCGGCATTGAATGCCAATGAGTAAAAGGGGAAAAATACATATTGAGGGCACAGTGAACTTAAGCAATTAAATTAAAAAGTTATTAACTTTGGAATGAGGGACACTGCTCCCTTTCCTGTCACTGCCTGCAGCCAGAGGCTTCAGAGTTCAAGGAAACAGGGAAAGAAGACGGGAGAAGGGAGAGAGGAAGACAAGTGGAGGAAAAAAGGAGGGAGAAAAGACCAGAGAGATTTTAGAGGTGAGGGTGAAGGTTGTAAGCCCCTGAGCAAAGATGCATTTTAAAGCTGTGTGTGGAATGATAATAATAATGAAAAACAACTTTGCTATGTGCGGTCAAATGCATCTCTGTGAACCTGCCCATTTGATCATTACACGCTTATTGTCTTAGACAAAGGACTGGCTCTTTGCCACTCACACGCCAGAGCCTAAGTCAGCATCATTGTAGCATTGTGGACTAAAATTTCAAGGGAGTGAGAATCAAAGTTAATTAAGCTTTTGCTGTGCTTTGCACAAATAATAAGTTTTGGGCTGACTACTAATTAACCCTGAGAAACCGCTTCCTTTCAGTAGACTAAGTGATATTTAGAACTATATCTGCTTTTTTTTTTTCTTACACAATTAACACTGTTCTACCGAGCATTACTAATTACTCTTCCGTATAATAATGGTCGTGTACTCTGATAAATGGAAGCGTATTTGCTTTTAATGTGTGTTAGAATTTTAAAATGCTAAGAATTAATTTAAGCATTTGATCATTTATGAGTGTGTTGAGTTGGAGGCTGGGATTTAAAATCACTGAAATACCAGCCTGGCCCTTCTGTAGCAAAGGCATGTGTTTCAGTATAAATGACTGTTAAGTAGTGTTAATCATTTACTTATTAATTTAACAAAGCGGCTGGTCCAGTAGCCCCTAAAGTCTTGATCACATAAAAATGTTTCCCCACAGTAGACTGTATATAAAATATGGCAGTATGTCCTGTGCTGTCACCATTCAGTTTTGATACCTGTCATTGTGAAGCCTTAACTTTGCCTTTATGGATGCTGTTTTTTTGTCTTTCATTTTTCTTTTTTTGGAGTCATATTTATCTAAGTTATCAGATAATGCTAGCAAGATTGCGAAACAGAGTGCATCTATAGACTATGTAAAGTAGGAGCGTCACAAAGATACTGACTAATCCTAATTACAGCTAAATAACAAACAAATAGCTGAAGCACAGGCTTCTTGGATGGCCTTTTAGTACAGTTAACCCCATAGAAAGCTATATTATTTGACAGATAATTGCATTCAAATGCAACAACAGGCACCAGCACCACTAACATTTCACTTGCATATCTCAAATTAGCTCAGGTGACGCCAAGCACAGAACTAGTAGCTAATTCTCAGCTGAACCCAGCTCTGCTCCAGCAATGGGGGAAATGAAAGCTAGTGGCAAAAGCTTTTTTTCTTTTTTCTTTTAATGTGTGCATTTTTATTGTAAATGTTTTTCAGCCTAGAGGTTGCCACTTGACAAAAACAGACCTAAAGCATTAAAACAACAAACTATAGATCCTATTTGTGGATAAATTAGCAGCAGATGACCAGTTTCTCTTTCTGCTGTGGGGTTTAGCATTGCTATCCCCGCAGCCTTAAACAAACAATAGCATGCTTGAAAACTCTCAGCATCAGTTTTCATTAAGGAAGCCTTCAACTATTTTGAGTGTAAGTCAAGAAAAATAAATCTTTTCCTTGTGACAGAAAATGTGCAAGATGCTATAAATAGTGTTTCGAACAACAGACTCAAAGACTTTTCATTTATGTATGTGGCCTTTTTTACATTTTTTTCGTCAGCTGTGCATCAGGGAGGGGTTTTTTTTCCATTACAAGGACATTATGAAGGCATCACACCCATGAGATAAGCCAACTCTAGACAAGCGTAGCATGGATGACAAAGTAGAAAAAGATGACAATTCAAAGACATTTTGTAAGCATATTGCAGAGGATGTGTGATATTCTGTCATATCTGATCCTTTGTGCTCCCAGCTCCTCTCAGAAGCCATGGATGAAAATATAGTCATATTCAGGGAGCGTACTGCAAAGTGAAGAATGAGCATCTGTGTTCTCAATGCATCAAGGTCATAAAGCGTCATCCCAAAGCACATTAGCCTGTAGAGCCGAGTCAAGCAGGGGCAAAAATCGATAAAGCAAGTCTCAGAACAATAGCATACACGCAGTTCTGCTACATTTTAGTTACTCTTACTACCAAATATCCTCAATAGGTTGCAAAAGCACAGAACCCTATGGAAAATCTGAAGTGTACTAGAACGATAATACTGGCGGAAAGGAGCATATGAAGACAAGATATAGAGACATGAAGAGACGTTTCAGGCAAGAGGCGAATGAGTTTGTCCTCGCCTGGTGACAGATGCAATTCTGAGTTGTCAGTTACAACCTTCAGTTGGTTGCTCTAATTAGAAGAAAATAAAAAAAAAGAATATTAAAAAAGGAAATGTTAATTACAGGTTTTTACATTCTTTACCAAAAGTTGCACTTTGCTGACCCCAGTTGAAATAGTCCTCTTTATAGCGTTTACTGACACAGCTGACCCACGTATGGTAGTCATACTGAGACCATTTATTGCAAAATCAATCAGGAGCATGTGCAATGCATTCACACCAGATGCTTCAAAATGTGGACTGTGACCACTTGATGCCACAGCAGTATGTCTCTTGGATCTGGAGGCACTAACCACGCAGGTGGTTTAAATCCCAAGATTGTCTCCTTTGAAATAGGAGGATGCTGGACCTGCTGACAGCATACGAAAGCCCCCCAGAAGCAGCTCCTCTAAAGATAATTTAGTTCTAAACTTTTACTGCAGTGCTGCTCAGGCTATTTTAAGCTAAGAAACATCAGAGAAGGTACCTGTGAAGAGAGCCTTAGAGGGTTCAGGCATGTCACCTTTTTTTTTCCATTTCTCACTATCTCCCAATTAACCATTTTCTTCTGCTGAACCATGACTAATACCTTACTCTGGTTTTTTTACATGCTAACTATGAAGAGGCAGAGGAATAGAAATTTTCTCAATGTGCACTGATACTATATTGATTCCAATCAAGTGTTTTTGGAGCCATTTTTTTATACTCGTAGAGACTCTTCAGTCCGCAGATCTTTTAATACAGAGAATGCAAAACTCATTTTAAAACCAGTGTAGTCAGGGCTGGCCAGATCACCAAAATTATAAGAGAACAACCTACTGAAAATATATTGAGCCATCCATTTATGAAACAGTTGAGGAAAAAGCAACAGAAAGGTACAATTTATAAAATTACAATATTAATATTTCATTCTTTTCCATATTCAGTCAGTCAACAGCATGGCTACTTTTCTGATCAACCAATGTGTATATGTGCCATTTGGTACACCATGGAAAACCTCAAGCCACACCCATGTTCTGTGCATAATCGGTGCACATGTGTAAAGATTTGTGACTATAGTATACATGACGCTATCATGTTGCCAGAAGAAGCCAAAAATGGTCAAAAGAGCTTAGTAGTAAGTCTTGCTACTTACTAGGTCTCCCCAAAACCATGATTCCACACAGACTCAAAGAATAAAAAGTACTGTTGTTGGCAGCATATGCAAATTAACACTAAAAAGCAACCTACAGTTAGGAACATACTAGGGGTGCAATGATACACAAAATTCACGGTTCGGTTCGGTACTTTGGTGTCACGGTTTGATATTTTTTCGATACAAAAAAAATGTTCATGCTTTTTTAATTTGTCATTTATTAAAATTATAAATATATATATTTTAACTCAAAAGTACAGTTTTGCAAAGTAATAAAAAAAAAATCTATCTGATCGAGAAATCACTCATCTTTGGAAAAGAGAGTTTATTACAGAGAAATGGCTCTTTCCAAAATAAAAGCTATACTATATGCTTCTTCTGGGCTATATTCTCAGCAGCATATTAAACATATCAGGTCCCCATAAGGAGAATCATGTGCTAACGGCTGTCTAAATGACTCGGCTAAAGTTTGTAGCATGCATGCTTGTTGTTTTTGTCTGCTTCCACTTGTCTTTGCACTAGGATGATGTCGGCGTAAATGTGCAGTCATATTCATTGTGTTCCCACTAGTGCTGTCAGCGTAAATCTGAAATGACGTTAACGCCACAACATGGCAAATCTCCGTTAACGAGATACCGCGGATCGCCCCGTGCGTGGGGCTGGACGGCGTCAACACGTTAACGAGCAAACTGTGCTAACGCAGTAGTTCCCACCCATGTAATTGAGCATTGCGTGGCACATCCGACATACTGTTTTACTTTTGTCCATGACACGCTTACCTTCAGGGTCATACTTCACATGAAGACCAAAATAGTTCCAAAGGCCAGATCTGAATGAGGGTGGGGGAGGTTCAATTTGCCATGTTGCAATGAGCTTAGCTTCTGTCTTGCTAGCTTGCGCTGTGCTCAGTGCAGCCTAGGCGGAGTAGTCGAACGCAGATCCACTGAGCTCTCAACACAGACAGCATCGTCAGAAGAAAAGTTGAAAAAATAAATAAAAAATTTTGTATTGTTAGATACATATGCGTACCAAACCAAAAGCACTGTATCGAACGGTTCAATATCGACACGAGTATTGTTGCACCCCTAGAACATACCTTTAGCTGTTGTTGGTGCACATGTCAATCATATGTTAAACCTGCTCCAGCACTACAGAAAATTTGAATGATACATCCACAGTAAAGCATACATGTCTGTAAAGATTTTCCGTAATTTAGTCATGAAAGTATAACGTTCACTTCAGAATTTGATAACAAGGCATTTGTAAATGACACAGTTTTATGTTTAATTGTCTAAAATTGTCAGAGTAATGTACTATGTGGTAAGGGGTGCATGCATGGTAAAATGCATGGTACATGAGATTAAAAAAAATGAATGAATGAACTCTTCACACATGTTTTTAGTCTGAGGCTCATCCGCTCCAATCTCCTTGTCTCCCATTGCCAGACTTCAAAGACATCTCTGGGGAGAAGCTTCAAAACATTAAGCATGACAGGCTTTCTCAGGGATCCCACAGAGTCCCAAAGTAGCCAAGAAACAAAAAGAAAGTTTCTCTCCAGCTATTTGTTTTAAAGTTGTTCTGTTAAAAAAAGAAAAAGAAAACGTCATTTGCTCTCTCTTTACCTGGCCTCGCTTTTATCTTGCACCCTCTATTGTACTTCCCGTTAGCTTTTCCACTGTTTGTGTTATCCCTCTTTACCTTCTTTTCCCACTCTTGCTTCATCCTGCCTGTACCTTTGCAGTAGTCTCAAACAGAAGAGCTTAAATCATATCAGTGGTGGGAGCTTTGCCAAGTGCCATCCATTATACTGAAGCAGTGCTGCAATGTTGTCTCTTTTCTCATGTTTTTTTTCATATTTCAGCTTTATTCTCCATTAATCCCCTTTTTCTTCAGCCCTCTTTGTGACATTAACTCAATTTCTTACACCATACTCATTATCTCCCCATCATATCTGCGCTCCCTCTGATGTTACACTGTAGTTTTCTTGACCATATCTTCTTTCCAACTTCCTCTCTTTTCTTTGCTGTCAACATTTGCTGTTTTATATATCTCACTCTTTTACCCCTTTCAACTGAAGCCCAGTGTGTTTTTTTTCTCTTGCCAACCTTCTTGTCTGCTTTCTTGTGTCACCAAGAGTGGCAGCAGCCAGCAGACTTCCTGACGATGGTTCTCTTACATTATTTTTTTTTCTTTTCCTTTTGGCTAACCCTGTATATCTTTTCTTCTTCCCGTATCATTTCCTCTTTTTTTTTCTTTTCCAGGAATGGGTAACAGCCACTGACCTGCTCATCTCTTTGGACAGGCTTAACACCTTTGGAGATGAGTTTTTCAAGGACGCTAAAGTGCTGCGCTCGTACTTCTATGCCATCTCTGATTTCTCTGTGGGTGGCAGGTAAGAGACACCAGAAAATGCGGTGCCAAAGCAATGTCACCATGCTTGATACTTTCTGAAATAATAAATGTTGGGAACTAGTGTTGCTTAAGCAATTTTGATTTTCGACTTCACTAGTAGCTGTTTTTAAGGGAGTTATATAGTACCGAATGGCCAAATGTGTTTTAAAGTAAACTAATTCCCTGGCTGAGGTGTTATGGGTTTGGTGGCTGGACATGCAAAGCACAGATTTTACCCAGTATATCATAAGTTGATCAGTTTTAAGGTTTTATGTATCAGGACATGATAAAATGCATTTGGTTCTTAGTAGGTCTTCAAATTAAATAAATACGACCTCAGATGAACAAGTGCACCTAACTTATTATCCCGTGTCACTATTCATTTAACAAAATTTAGACCAAATGCAGAAGCACTGTTTGAAAAACTAGATCTATGCCATGATTCAGTAACCCTTTTCTGTGGTCCACTCATCTTAACAATGTTGTTTCAGTTCACTGAGGTTTCTAGGTAGTCATTTATTCACAGCTCCCTGTAGCTGCTGCCAAAGCAGTTAATCGGGTTGAAGTTTGATTGCACCTTGATTTTTTTTCTTTTTCAGCCATTCTGATGTAGATTTGCTGTTAGGGTCAGTACTAATGTTTTGTTGTATGATCCAATTCGGGCCAAGCTAAAGTTGTCAGATGTCGCATTTAACACTAGAACACTCGTGGTATACAGAGGAGTTCATGGTTGACTCAATGAATGCTAGTTGTCCAGGTCCTATGGCTACACAACAAACCCAAATCATCACCCCTCCACCACCTGGAACACTGCAGCTGTTTCAATGAGATGTTTGTGCAGATATGCTGTATTTGGTTTTCATTAAATGTGGTGTTGTGCATCATGGCCAAAGATCTCCACTTTTGGTACAGACTAGATGAGAAGTCTTCCAGAGGTGCTGTGGTTTTCTCGGATGCAACTTTGCAAACCTAAGCCATGCTGTGTTGTTCCTTTTCTCCTAGCAACTCTTTCCAATCAAGCCATCAGTCTTTTTCTTGTCACGAACTTTAGCATTTAACATGCTAACTGAGGCTTGTAGAGTCTGAGATAAGCTTTTCACAGTCTGACCTTGAGGTGAATTTGTTGGGGCATCTGCTACTGGGGAGACTGGCAACTGTTTTGAATGTTGTGGGCTTGTAGAAATCTTTCTCACTGAAAAATGGTGAACTTAAGATTGTTTGGAAATAGTCTTTGAACGCTTCCTAGATTAATGGGCAACAACAATTGCTTCTGTAAGATCACAGCTGATGTCTTTCCTCCTTAGCGTTGTGTTAACACACACCTGAATGCTCCGGACCCACAAACTGCCAAAATTTCTGCTTTTGCTGATGATCAATTCATCAAATGCCTTTGATTAGCAACAACTGGCTGCTACTTACCTTCTTAATTTCTATGAAAGCAGTAAGGGTGTGCTTAACTTTTCATACACTGCTTCTGCATTCTTAAATGTTGTTAATTAAATCATTTTACAGTGTATTTATTCATCTGAGCTTGAATTTGCCAAATCTAAAAGTTTACTAAGAACAACAAGATTTTTACTATGCCCTGATATATGAAACCTTAGAACTTTCTTTTTACTGTACCATGACTCTGTGTGACCATGGCAAGATAACATGCTGAACCTATATTCTGTCCTGCTTTCTGCCTGTCAAGTTGCCATCAAATGAAAGTAAACCAGGATAATTCTCACTTCTCCTTCCACATCCTTGGGTTTATAACTCATAGTAATGAAAGGGGACATGGTACCAAAGACCAGGCTGCACCTTGGCAGTGCAGATAGAACTGAACGATTAAGCAGCTGAGATGAAGCCCTCACAAAAAAAGCAAAGTTGATCTGACATCTGTCATAAACACTTAGGGTCTTTCAGCTGGATGACAAATTACCCACCAATGTCACAGCACGTGGGTAAGAGAGCCACATGGCCATTAGCCATATACTGGTGCTTTCTGCTTAAGTACACGTGTTTTTACACCACATGCTACAGGTCAAGTCAGCAAACCAGATGCTATTAAAAAGTCCTCCAGGTTTTCCACAATATATCAATAGTGCAAAAAGAGCTGTGGTGGCTTCAAGGTAAGAAAAACAAGCTTACGACCAGAAGGTCGCTAGTTAAAACCTTGGACCCTGGACGGGAAAGTGAGAAAACAGCACTTTCCTCTGTCTCATCAAAGAAAGGCCCTTAACCTCAGTTGCTCCAGCGGAGGTGCTCAGTGGTCAGCAGGGTATGCTTAAGTTATATAAGGAAGCTTTGGGGTCTAACTTTGTCAATGTGAAGACAGAATTTAGCGAATATATTTTGAGTATAGCAAAATAAAGTAATTTTGGAAACAACCCACTCATGAGACAGATGTCTAAATATCTATGAGAAAATTTAAAGTGCACACATTATATGCTGCCAGTATATTTCAGATCAACACTCTCATATTCACACCTCACTTCTAGCTGTCTAATATGTAGATCGGAAGCACCTCAGAGATAACGGAAAGGAATGGGTGTGAGCCTCAGGCAAGCATACATCTAGTTCTGGGACAGCTGGCTAAATTTGACACAGCTTACCACTCAGCGACAAGTGCCTGTACCCCTGTCACAACCACTTGACAAACCCAGTGACACTGCCAGGAAATAGTGCACACAGGAAGGCATAGCTGTCATCATGCTTCAGAGGAAATAATCCACAGGCAGAGGGGAAGGAAATTAGCAGATAACAGTCTTATGAAAACTGAACTAAACAATCACGTTTAGCTCACAAATATTGACTTTTAATTTTGGAAGTTATTAAAATTACTGGAGACGCAAAATTTCATTTATAAATTAAAAAAAGATATGCATAGAGTTAATGCTTTTGCACATACTAACACAGTTACCAACAGAGCGTTACTGTAATCGATTACTTTTTTCAAGTAACGAGTAAAGTAAGGGATTACTATTGCAAAAACGGTAGTTAGATTACCATTACTTTCCCGTAGGAACGCTGCGTTACTGCCTTACTTAAACCGTTTTTGCGAGAATGTCTCATGACAGTGACGTAAACGAGTTCCACGTTCGTGACAACAGTTGTGTGCTGATCAACAATGTATAATATATCGAGTGCGGGAGAGAGTATGAGGTGCAGCGTTTAAAGCGTGGAAGTACTGACCTTATTTTGAGTTTGATTCCATAAAAAGTGACAAAAACATCAGTGTCCGTTGTGCGTGGGAAGAAAACTTCTTTTTACAGCGAAAAAACCCCTAAACTTCCAAGCAAGCGCTACAGTGCGAGTGCGCTACAACGTAATGGGAAATTCACAGAGAAACTCGCAGAGTCTTCAACTGACCGCTGCGGCACACCTGCACCAGGGTAAACCTCCGCCTACGCCACTCCTGCTTTACAAGTGAAAATAGAGCAACAGGACCACTGAGTCTTTGACTTTATTTATTTTCTGCTGTGTTTCACTTGCATGTATTTGAAAGAGTGAATGTAAACACACACAAAAAAAATTATTTTATGTGCTGGAATGTACAGAAAATAGGTTTAAATGTTAAACAAATTTCTTCCGGTCAGAAAATGTTGCATATAATTACATTTTTTCTTGATGCATAAAGTTAAAAGAATAAAACTAATAAAACAAGTTTTAAAAAGAGACTTTCCATTTGATTACATTTTGTATGATGGATTATGCAGAAAAAGTAGAATTGGGCTGAAAGATCTATCGCTTTATCACCTATTCAGGTTGTAAATCGTGTTTTTAAAAAGTAACTAAGTAATTAATTACTTTTGAAAATAAGTAATCAGTAAAGTAACGAGATTACTTTTTGGGGGAAGTAATCAGTAATTAGTTACTGATTACTTTTTATAAGTAACTTGACCAACACTCGTTACCAATATTAGAGATACTGCACTCACTTGTTGCTGTTTCTGATACACTGGGTGAGTGTGAGTGTATTATTAGTGGCATATTAACACAGTTGAAAAGTGTAGTTGCTGAAGGGGAATAAAAGCCCTGCCTCACTCCAGACCACGTTTTCATCGGTGAAGGATAATAGAAAGTGACAACTTCTTACGGTGGAACTACCTTCCCGCTTTCCTTCCGCCTTCAAATCCATTCACTGTGTGCATAACTGTGTCCAAATTTGTGTGAGTAAAAAGGGGAGGAAAAACAGAGACAAACGAAAGCTTGTACATGCAGACTTTACCTAACTATCGATGTTTCCCCCAGATGTAAGTGTAACGGCCATGCCAGCGAGTGCATTGAGCGAGAACATGGTAACCTGGTCTGCGCCTGCCAGCATCACACAGTGGGAGCCGACTGCCAGAGATGTCACCCCTTTTACCAGGATAGACCCTGGGCCAGGGCCACTGGGGACTCTGCCAATGAGTGTTTGAGTGAGTAGCTTGATCCCGGGGTGACACCGTGAACCCACTGGGTGCAGCCATCTGGAAAATACACGGGCCAGTGTTAAATTCAAATGACAGTCTTAGGCTGTCAGAGATCCCATTTAATCCATCAGTGTGCTACCTCACATCAATCCCCAGTATTTCTTAAATCTCGATATCTTCACATGCACCTTTTGTCTTTTATTGTGGGAGTTAGTAAATACAACCATTCATCACTGTTGGGGAGGATAAAAAGCTCGTAGTCTGACATGAAGTCCTCGTGGAAATCACTGAACTTTACTGATCTTCATTACGCTCTAGGCTGAATGATTTTTTATTATGCTGAACTCAGCTTTACACATAATTTAACAATACGTCTGCCACCGCAGATGACCTTTTTTTCTTTTTTTGTGTGCAAAAGTTGCCAGTAAAGGAAATAATTTGATGTATTTAAAATTGCCTGATTGCAGAGCCAAACAGCTGAGAGATCCCTGGAAGATTTGTGTATATTTGAGTTTTGGCTCATATGCACAAATGTTTGCAGGAATTCTCCCACCGTTGCTTTTGTATATGTGATTTAGCTGAGTGTTATCGGGTTTGGCTCGTCAGACCATGCATTCCAGCTGAATCCTGCTGACGATTAACCCTTCTTTTTTTCCCCCTGAATTCTATTAAGCAGCAGACTTGCTCTAATTACTCTTGCACTTGCTTCCAAGCAGATGGCATCTTAAATAGACTTCTGCACCCAACTTAATCAATTCTGTGCATTAATATAGACACCTTATAAAAGCACCAGAAAATGTGAAAGTGCAAAAAACCAAATGCTCATTGTAATTGTTCATCTCTGTCTGGCAAAAGATTCATTTTGACTGAGTTTGCCCCAGCCAATGCCGAAACAGTAATCACTGCTTTTAACTACTTGTGATTACAATCAGCAAATCAAAATCAACATACACTAAATACACAGAGTCATGTAAACAATAAAAAACAGGCTTTTTGGTGTTTAAACTAAATTTCTGACAAAATATTATTTTATTAAACTTCATCATCAAAAGGCTGGACAGTCTACATAAACATATGTCGAATAGAAGAGGTTCAAACATAAGGTCTGTGGACCAGAATCAGCCCAAAAAAGACTCCAACCTGGCCCACTGGACAGCTGTGGAAAATGTGAAGGAGGACATAAATTTTGGACTGTTAACAGCATTTTCATAAACAACTTATTGTACTGACAAAGACCTCACCCACAGCCATTCATACTACATTAATAAAGTAATAGATAAACAATTAAATGACAGAAAAATTCCTGATTTTTCACAATGTACTATAGAAACGTCTGTTTGTTTTACAGTGTGTACACAGTTAAATCAATAATAAGAATAGGAAATTTTCTTTGAATGAACAGAAACTTGCCACTTTATGATTACAGGGCAGTCTTGGCAATGAGGTATCAGAAGTTTCAGTAATTTTACACATGAATTTCTTACAGTTTAAGCCCAAAGCTTCATGCTGAGTCTTTCATTTACTATAGTGTTTCTTTATCATGTAGAAAAACTGAGACAGTCTATTGAAATAACTCTTCTTTTTCTTATTTTGAGATATCTCATGGATTAAACTTGTCCGGCCCACTTAAGATCAAAGTGGGTTGTATGCGGCCATCGATGCAAAATCTTGTTAGAGTCTGTAAATGAAGGACTTACAGGGTAAGTTTCCTTTAAAATATATTACCCCATAAACTAAAAAACATGCCTTATTATACGAGCTATAAAATAATATAGGCTGCAGTACAAAGTTTAAGATTTAGTGTTTTATCTCCAGTTTTATGACTACATAAAAACGTCCTTTCCTCAATTATGATAATTTTACATAAAACACTGTAAGTTTTGATATGATTCACTGGCAGGCATTGGGTGTTCTATATATTTAGTAATTTATTAGCCATGCAACCCATTATCTTAGCAAGGGCAGTGTTTGGATTTGCAAACATTCATAGCGACATGTAGACTGGCATGTGTTGACAATATGGATCATTTCAGAGAATTTAGATGTATTCTTGTTAAACACGTGTTTCTGCATTTATTGTGGATGTATAATGTGTCCATCCATCTGTCCATGGATTGAAATCTATCCCTGCTGACACTGGACAAGAAATAGGGCACACCCTGCGGGTCAGCATTCAGCCAAAGACCTGACACATACTATAGAGGCAGGCAACCATTTACACCCCTATTCACACCTAAAAGTTGTAAAGCTAACTTGCATGTCTCGCGTGTGGACAGTGAGAGGAAACTGTAGCATGCAGAGGGAACCCATACAGGCAGAAAGAGTGCCACATCATTTTATTGATGATGATGGTGATTGATGTGGTCATTGTTTAAAGACTGCTATTCAAAAATGATTTTTAAATGATTATTAGTTTTTTCTAGTGGTACTGGTAGTAAGCCAGTTTTCCAACTTTTTCTAATTCAGCAGGTAGAAAAGCTAAAATGATAACAACAGAAATTTGTTCCTCAATAGACTTTAATGTAAAAGGTTTTCATTATCTTAATATAAATTGATTAGCACACAACAGCTGCTGCTACTAACAGAGCAAAAACATAGTAACACAAAGATATTAAAGTTATGTTTGTGGCCCATTTAAAAATTAGCTACCCAGATTATACAACATCAGTTTAAGAAAAAATGAACAAAAAAACATCCAGAAGACTCTGGTGAGTCAAGCATCTCTTTTAATTGATATTTTTACACAGATATTCTTTTAGAACTGAAAATAAACTGCACCAGATGAGACCTTTAAAGATTTTTTAACTCTTGAAAGCTAACAATACGGCAATAATAAAGACAAAACATGAATTTTGTAAAACAAACACCAAGTGACACCCAGTTAATTAACTTCCTATTTTCTGCAGTCACGTCTTTTGCTGCATATAATAAATCATATTACAGAGATTTAAAACTTAAGCTACTGCTCACTTTTCAATAATTAACTTGTAGCTTCATATCATATATGATCATCCCAGAAAATCCAATTTATTAAATTTGTCTCTTAATCATTGCAGTGTTTGTTTGTGAGCACACGCAATGGGTTTGAATGAAGGATCAGATTCCTCAAAGGCTTTCCATTTCAGCACAAGCACTGCAGTGTTAAGTAAATGATTACCCACATTTACCAGAATGCTTAAAACAACACGAATAAGCACAAGTACAGTCATTCCAAATAACCCAGTGCTGACCCTGGATGGATTGTGTCAGCACAATGCTTTGGTCAATCGGGAAAATTTGCATAATCTTCCCACATAAAATGACACTTGACACATTACCCATCGTGTTTTAAAGATAGAGTATGGTTACCCTTTTTTTTTTTGTAATACCATGTGACGATGATCATGGTTGACATAGAATTACGGCTCGCAGTAATATCAGCAGGCTGATTAAAATAAATGGTTTGTTAATAAGATGACTAGTTTCTGTTTTGCAGATTAACAGAAAAGCATCTGTTTTATCTTCTTAGCTTTATTTCAGCCATAAAAACATAAAAAAAACTGTCACAGTTCCATCAGTCGTAATTTATGATCTTTACAGGGCACAATGTTTGGGGAGTTTCAGATTTAGAGCCTCATTTAAAAGAAGAAAAGGAAGAAAAGTGTGACAATCTTGCGATTATTACCGCTGTCTTTGCTGTTGTTCTTATCTGAACAGCAATAGCAGGTGGTAAATGGAAGCTTTAGGTGGCTGGAGTTTTTTCAATATTATGCGAACGTGACTCTGTGTGTTTTTGAGTAATTTTAACATTAGTTTGGTTTTTTATACAAACTTGAATTCAGACTGTATTTTGTTTAGTTTTTCTCTCATCTGGCGGTTTTTTTTTTGATCTATAGGTGTGGAGAAATAACACAAACCCTTTTGCTACAGTTTGCTCTGTGTGTGTGTGTGTGTGTGTGTGTGTGTGTGTGTGTCTGTGTGTATCTGGAGTGCAATGGAACGTCATTCTCATCAAGATTCTGCCCCTCTGAGACTGAAATCATTTATAGCCTGGGCAGGTTGCTTTGGGCCTTCACCATTTTTTGTTGTTTGCTTGATGTTGGAAGTGGCTTAGCCTGAGGCTGTTCCAGTAGGTACATGCTTTAAATCCCTTTTTTTAAACCACTGATTTATTGCTGATCCCGTTGTAGCTTGTATACTGTGATCATTTTGTTGCATACCTATTGTGAGGTTCATAACAAGGTAGATACATCACATACTTAACATTTTATTTCTGCCCCCTAAACTCCTGCTGTGAAAAAAGATGGTTGGGTAGCACCCAGTAATAATCATGCTATTTAGCATTAATAAGGTTTTATTACGGTATTAGCATCAACAACGTTAGCGTAAAACCTACATAAATATCAACATTTAATATTGAAAACCCAGCTGCTAAATGTTCATGAAATTAGCTTGCTTTAAAGTAGCCAGGTCAAGATCATCATCAGCAGTTGCAGGTTGAGAAATGTTTCTAACATTAATTTCACACTAAGCTGAAAATGATGATAAGCTGGTGTAGAATATTCAATACCAAGACACTTACTTAGTCTGCAGTTTCTTAGAACATGCAAAATTCTAGAAAGCATCTACAGTTCCATAAGAATTAAGAGAGTAAGCAGTACCCAGCTGTTAATAATCAAATGCAGTTGATTAACTGATCATCAGTAAGTTTGTGCAACTGTGTAAAAGGTTTTGTCAAATTGCTTTCAGGAGCATTTAGATGTGTGTCAATATAGTGTCACAATCTACCCAGGAGTGGGTGTCACAGCAAGTTCACTCATAGGTCAGACTGTATGATGCTCAGACAAATCGCAAGTGCTAGGTCTCAGTTAGCATGTGAAACATTAAAGGAAAAGAATCCCAAAAAGACTTTAATAGAAATATTTCAATAAATTCTTTGTTAGCATATAAAAACCTTTGAATTTGACATTTACCTTCTCTTCATCCCAAGCTCATGAAGTTAAATAAAGTACAAGTATGATAAAGTTTAAATAAATGATAAAAGGAAAAAGTAAATGTGTGTTTGCTGCTTTGATTATATTACTTCTTTTGCATACAGCTATATAATCCTGTTATATTAAATGTATGGTCACATGTCAAAATTTTTTCTTTTGGTAATTTCTTTAAATAAGTAGTCTAGTCATTTATTAACTGGAAAATGTTCACTCTTTGATACAGACATACGAAACAATGTGAAGAGTCTGAGAAATAGTTATAATATTTATTACACATACAGTAACACAATCAGATCTCATATTGTTCATATGGTTTTGTAGAAATTTATAACATTTGGGATTTGTACAGTGGAAGAAAAATATCCCATCAAATTCAGTCAATGCAGTTTCCTCTTTGTGTGCACCAAAAGTAAAAAAAAATATCTACACCTAAGGAGTTCTTGTGTGAGCTTTTTGAGTTCAAAATAGGTATTGCATTATCTGACAAGACTTCCAACTCAGTCCAATCAACACCAAACCATCAACCAGTACAGAATGGTACTATACTTATTTCACACTACAACCCATTACATCCCAATGACTCTGTGACCAGTGTCAGATAAATTTGAAAACTTTTTCCCTCTAAAACTCTGTCCAGTTTATTTACGTTGAGACTTTTTCACCTCAACTGGCACATGATTGAGGACACATCACAGTTATTTTCCATTACATCATAAGTAAACTTAACTACCTACAGGCCACAACAAGTCAGAACAGCACTGACCACAGCAGAACAAGCTTTATTCCTATTTTTCAGCAGCTGAAATGAAACCCTGTGCCACAGCTGTGCTAATATGTTGAGATAATTTAAATTTAATATATTTTGGATGGTAGAGATAAGTAATGGTGGTCCTTCCCTATAGACATAATAAAAGGACAGAGAAATTAAAAGAGCAAATCATTAAAAATAAACAAATCATATATAAAGAAATGTCAGCTGTCCTACATTACTACTGAAGTGTCTGAAAGATATCAAAGCATGGATGGCCTAATTTTTTGGAATTTTAATGAAAGTAAGACTGAGATCGTTGTTTTCAGACCCAGTGGTGTTTGTGATTCCTCGTCTCTTGGACCTGGTCCCCCTGCAGTCATATGTGACTAACCTTGGTATCAAACTGGACTGTGATTTTATACTAGATAAGCAGATGAATTCTGTTATTAAAGCTAGTTTTTATCATTTGAGACTTTCATAAAGAATCAAATCCACTTTATCCTGTAAAATCTTTGAACGTCTTATTCAACTTCTGTCATAATGCCCCTTGGACGATTGCACTGCGCTCTATATTGGCCTTAGCAAAGCTTCCCTTAACGCCCAGACCAAAGTGCTTCAGCTCGTCTTTTAGCCGGAACCTACAAACGAGACAACATTTCCCCCGTCCTGGCATCTTTCCACTAGCTCCCAGTTCAGTTCTGGATCCATTCTAAGATTTTATTATTTGTTTTTTAAACTTTTAATGGATCACTGCCACCATACTGATCACTTAACTCCATATGTTCCCTCAAGATCGCTAAGGTCCATGGACCAGCTGCTCCTGCTGTCCCTAAAACCCGGCTGAAAACCAGGGGTGAGCGAGCCTTTTATGTTATTCAGCATGGCTCATCATTATGCTAAACGGTGGTTTTATAATATAAGTAAATGACTCTAAGGGGAAGAGAGAAATCAACGTCCCAAAGACCTTCAACATATTTAAAAGGTTTAAAATGATTTATAGAATGTTTAGCTACTAAGCAAACATTAGTATCATAGCAGTATAACTCACAGCAGCGAAACATGATGGCTTCTAAGTTGAAATTTTTATATTTTATATCATTTTATACACCAAACCATCACACTGGTTTAGCATACTCTTAAAGGCACTGTTTCCGGGAATATGTTTGTTTGCTTTCTTGCTGAGTTAGATAGGAAAGAGTGCAATTTTTCACTTGAAAAATCAAAATCAATCAACCTTGGGATAAATATACAATCCAACCAAGACAGGAAGCAGGGGGAAAAAGCCAGACTGACTTTGTCCAAACACAAACAGCAATTCACTTAATTTGTCTGATCAGTGGCACAAATCTATCTGAAAAAAACAAACCCAAAAAACATCAGTTTGTGGTTTAATGTCATGTTGAAGTTGGGTGTAGTGAGCTCTAGTCTCATATTTAAGCTTAGATGAAAAATTGATGGCTCCTTAATGTCTAACTCTTGCCAAGAGAACAAATAAGCATATTTCCTGAAAGTAAATGCAATATAAAACACATTTATGAGGCCTTGCTGCATTGAACCTCAAAACACATTAAAGATTAAAACATGTATGAAATTGCCTGTCCCAGTTTTGTATGTATTACTGTAGAGTGTGTCATTACACATTCTTTTGGCAAGAAGGAAAGTAGATAGTGAGAATTATGGCATTATTATGTTAGAGATGAGACTTTGGAGGACTCCTGTAAAGAAATACAGACTTAATAACAAAAATAATAATCACCATCACTACTTTGGATAAGCTGAGATGATGGTGGTGGTCATGACATGATGACCATCACCACGTGTGGGCCAGGTCCCATGTAGTACGCTAAAAGTCTTATACATATACAGTATGTGAAGCATGACTCCGCCTCGGCTGCTTTATCACTGCTGCTTTTCTATATTCTCTTGGCAGGACATCTCATTCATCCAGCAAATTAAATGTAAAAATGAGAAATCATTGTGCCTGCAGGGATTTCGGTCCCTCTCTGCAGTGTGTTCTGCAACAGCACTAAGAAATTATTCATATAAAGGGCAGAAGACAGTAAGAGTGGTTTACATTACCTCCCCTGCAGATGATGCAGGGTGGCAACCTCCTTTACACTCCCAAAATCATTCCTCGCTGCTAAAAGAAGGAAAAATAAAGACTAGTGCTGGGTAAACTGGCCACAAAATATTGTCACAGCACTGATATTAATGTTTACTATGCATACGCTCAGACACTTTGGGTATTTATTGCTTACAAGATAAGATAATAATAATAATGATAATAATAATAATGGACAAAGAAGAAGAAATTGTTTCTAAAATCAACATCTTTGAACACTCACATCCTAAAATCACACAGCTCGTCAAACAAAAGATCAGCATGAACATTTTGGCTGCCCCTGTAAAATTAATCAAAATAAAATACAACCTCACGTGTGATTTTTGTCTTTTTGATCTTTGATCAAACATCAAACTCCCAGACTGATGCTGGCAGGAGTTATAATCAAAATAATCAAAACGATGGGACAGCCTTCATATCACAGTATCACATCTTTTTATTTAGCTTTGATTATTTATGCTTTGCCATGCCACACAGAAATAAGTGGTGATTCTGGGCTATGAGGGGTCATGTGCTCTTAAAACCACAGGAGATAAAGAAGAACTTCGATTTTACTGCATGTCCAGATTAATTTCTCTGAGACAACGCCCCAAGGAGCAATAAGAGGGCATCGTCCACGCTTGTATAGGCATAATCTGCAAATTAAAGAGTCCTTGAAAGCCCTCAGTAGGAGTCTGAATGCTGCAGGACTGGCCACTCACTAAAAGTTAGTGTCACTGGCTCATAGTCTTACTGAGGGCACAGTACCGTCCATGTTTCTCACAGGGACAGTGCAGAATGTAATGAAACATCCACTTAATATACAGTAAAGATGCACACAGAAGAGGAATTCAAATATGTTATCAGAAGAGCTTGGACCTTTGTTTGTTGACTTATTGACCTGTCTGGTCACCTGCAACACTTTCTGTGCTGCATGAGCAACGGAGGAATGTGATCATTGGATATACAATATGCAGGAGCTTCAGGTAGCATTTAAATGCATAAATTTCCAAAATTACTGGGACAGTGTTCAGCGAACTTAGTCAGTGAAACGAGGTCTGTGCAATTCTTTTATGAAAATATGACAATTAAATGATAATATTGGCAAAAATTACTATCTGTTGCAATCTACATACACATAAATTCATTTAGTCCACTTACATTCACAGTACATCCAGAACCTCATTCATCTAAAACAGAAATTCCACCACCAATAGTTACTGGACAGTTATTTAACTGCAAAACGACATAGCTGCTGACAACCTTACTTAACCAGAATATAACCAGTTGGCAACTAGGTGTCACGATCCTGGGTCTTATGACCCAGTGTTTTGAGTTTTAGTTCTTTTGATGTTTATAGTGTATGTTTAAGCTTATTAGGTTTCCTATGTTCATTTGCTTATTAACTCCCCCTTGTGTTTTCAACCCGTGTGAAGTCTCCCTTGCCCTTCGTGTGTTTCATGTCTGTGTGTCTTATGTTGTCATGTCTGCCTCTCATGTTTCCTGTTTTATTTTGAAGAGATCTCGTGTTTTTATATTATGGATTATGTTTTGAGTCCTTTGTTGTACTGTTTCTTTTTCCCCTAGATTTCAGTTATGATTATCATAGGTTTAGTTCTTTGGCTTTGTAATATGGCTTCCCTGTGTTCAATGTTGTGTCTACTGTGACCTTTTTGTACCATGTTTCTGGTCCCTATATTCTGTCTTCTCAGTTGCTGTTAAGTTTGCATGTTTAGAGTTCAGTCAGTGTGTTTCCTGTTTTACTTTGAAGGTCCATGTCTCATGTGAGTGTTTCTAGCTTTGCTTCCCTTGTCTCGTCCAGCCTGATTACTCCCAGCTGTGCTCTCCTTCTGTGTCTCATTCCCTCGTTACCCCTCTGTGTATTTAAGCCCTGTGTTTCTCTTTGTCAGTGTCGTAGTCTCCCTCATGGCTGTGTTTCCCTGTGTGTCAGTTTATCCACGCCCCAGTTTAGTTTTGTTATATTTTTGTGCCATTCTGCAATAAAGCAGCTTTTTGAGTTTTATTCCTGCGTGGTGAGTTTTGCGTTTGGGTCCTTCTCTTGCCTGCACATAGCCGAAACATGACACTAGGTACGACAAGTCACATATTGCAAAGAGATTGGCTGCTAATAAGTTGTGCTTACTGGTGCAGACTGATTTAGACAGTGTCTATACATGATATTTACAAACCTTTGCAACTTTATCAGCCTCCAGTGGTTTGGAGACAGGCTGTCTCTCAGCAGGTAACCTGTGCAATCACCTTGTGATCAAAAAAATGGTTGCCCAGAGGTATGGGTTTCAAGACTGAAGTTGATTCACTGAGTGCAAAAACATTTGGTGCGATTCCAGGAAAACCACTGATTTTTCTTTATTGTAAAGAAGTTGCCATCTGATTTTTTTTCTTTCTCTAGTGTGACTGAGCCATCATCCAGTTCAGGGGTTGCTGGAGACTTTTCCAGATGACCTTTGGTTTAGATGTAGGATAAATCTGTTCTTCACTGAGAGGCAAACAACCATGACAAATACATCCACAGTTTCAACCAATTTAAAGTCAACAATTTTCCTAATATGAATGCCTCTGGACGCTTAGGGAGAACACACAGAACCTTCTTCCTGTGAGGTGACTGTCCTAACTAGCAAATCTTAATTATAAATGTATGTATGTAAATACAGAGTAGAAGTTACATCTTGTGCTTCTAGTCACTTTTGATTTTTTTGGTGCCTCGTTTATTGAATAAACATAAATGCGGGATTGTGGTGCTCTCCAAAGATTATTGTGCCGTATGGTGGTTCAAAAAGTTCTTACAAAGGGCACAGGCTATCAATTTGCACAAAAAACAAAGTGACTTTAATGAATTTATGAATACATTAACAAAAAACAGGATGCTGTAGCCTTGTCACAGAGCCAATCCAACAAAAGTCCAAAAAGAAAGATAAACTAACACAGAAAATAAAACCCAAACGTAAAGAACGAAAAAGAGATAAGCAGGGAGAGGTGAGTAGGGGTTTATTAAGAGGCAAAATGACAAAGAACAAGTCGAACTTTAAATACGGAGGATTTATTGAGCACATAAGAAAACAACAAACAACAACATGGACTGGAATATAAAATACAGGGAGGCTTAGAAGCAACTAAAAACTACAGACTTTCCTGTTTCATATCTGTTACACAATCAATCAATTTGAGAAGACAGAAATGAAACCATATTTCCAGATTTGGCAGTTTTCTATAGTTTTGTTTGTTTTTTGTTTTTTTTGTTGTTGTTGTTTTTTAAATCTAATTATCCATAAACATTTATTAGTTTTTGTATTCCAATAAAACTGTCCCTCCCGTTATGTGAGCAGCACAGTCAGATAAAGATCAGGTTTGGTAGGTTTAGATCATTTTTAAAACTAAATTACAACCAGTATTTGTAATAAAAGTTGTGTTTGTTTATTTATTTATTTATTTGATATATATATTGAACTTTCTTGCTTTATGGTCGATAGATTTTCCACTCTTAAACATAAGGTTCTGAGTTACCCTAATTGCACCGATTAAACAAGACATAAATGGTAAGGTTTATGGTTGTTATTTTATTTGCTCCTTATGGTCACACCATTAGTTGTGATTGTCATAATGCACTGTTCATTGTTGGTCCAGCAAGAAGCGCAACTAGTGCCACTGTTAAACTGACAAAAACCCATTTGATAGATGGAAACAATCAAGAGTGCAATACAGTCTGTATTCCTGTTGTAATCCTGTAGGTTTCAACCCTAAAGGCCACTCAAGAATGTATGAGCCGTAGCATTCTGGGAGGTTTAAAGTGCTTTGTGAACTATATCATCAGACTCAGCAAGGAGCTAACAGCGCCTACTTACTTGCATAAAGCCTCCACAGTGACGCACAAGCTGTGTGCTCCCCAGGACAGGACTGTTGTAACAGCATGTTAAAGAGACAGCAGTGGGTGGGCAAACATAAAAATGTGGACAAGATAACCTAACACAAGTTATGGAGAGCTGTATGGGGGAGTCTTCATGTTAAACTTGTTGAGAGACAGCCTCAAATGATTTGTTCTGCCTCAGCTCCCCTCTCCCTTTCTGCTGGTAGCAATCTTCGTCCCACATACGTATAAAACCTTAACTGCTCAGCTACAGTTATTTTACACCCCGTTACTAAGATGGCGAAGATGCTGTACTGTAACATGCTTATGATAATGTGCTCAGCAGTTTGATGTCTCACAAGAAAGGAGGCTAACACGGCCAACATCAAAGGCAGTTAATGTTAAAAAAAAGTGTAGAGTAATATAAAGTACAGTCAGGTAGCCGAAACCATGATAGTCACATACACTAAAAAAAAGTCATAGCACTAAAAAAATTACAAAATGTAATAGTAAAGAAAAAAAGAGAACACCTAAAATAGAGCTTTATAGTAAAAACAGATTCATAACAATGCTGAAGTTCGAATGATCAGAAGTATCATGTTGTGATTGCCCTGTAGCTTGTTTCACTATAGAGAACCACATTTACAGGTAAATGAGTAAAGCCTGGTTTCCAGATTATTATCTGGCACTGCACTGTAATACGTTGTCTTTATGAATGAGTAAATATTGTTTGAAATATCAATGTGTATTTGTAGCACTAGCTGAAATGTGACTGTCTCACAGTGTTTCTGACAGTATTTCTACTTGGCTATTAGCTAGCCTGTGCAGCAGTCACACTACCACTACCTGACATGATAAAGATAGAGTGAATGGGAGGTGACAAGTTGAGACAACCAGTTGTATTTGTGCCCTAGCTACCCGCTGGCGCCAATCAGAAGTGAGTCATGCAGAAACTTTTTATTTTTGTAGGTGGGGTGGTTGTCAGATTTTGTTGAACTGGGGATAGCAGATGTGTTTTGAAGGATGAGAACTGCAGTTCAGGCCATAAATATCATTGGCCTAGACGGGCTAGGTGGACTTGTTTCCACTTGAGAAACAAACTGGACTGGTTATATTTGTCTAATGTTAGTATTTGCACTAAGAAATGGAACAAATACTTATGCCAATGTATATAAAAATATAAAGGGATAGACATTCATGAAGTGCCTTGAGCAGCTGGTCAGAAAACACATCTGCTGCTCCCCAACATCCTGGACCCTCTTCAATTTGCCCACAGAAGGAGCAGAGCCATGGACGACACAGTCGCCTTGGCAACACACACTGCCCTCACCCATCTGGAAAACGGGAACACCCTTCCTCCTCGCTCACTGAAAACACAGTGAGCGATTTCTTACTGTACTCTTGTGCTCCTTTTTCACTTCCAAGAACATTATCATTAAGTTTGCAGGCAATAGGACTGTTGTAGGCCTTATTGCAGACAATGATGAGACAGCCGACAGAGCTAAACAGGCCAACAACCTTTCTCTCACATCAGCAGAACAATGGAGGTGATAGTGAACTATCATCCAGAGGAGAACACTGGCTCATCCATATTAGCTATGCTAACATTGAAATGGTAGGCACTTTCAACTTACTCAGTGTGAACATTACTGAGAATCTATCCTGGACCCTTCACATGGACATCATGGACAGAAAGGCCCGTCAGTGCTCATACTTTCTGAGGACACTTAGTTTTATAAGACACTATCTCCTGAAGCTTCCACATAAGCATGATCAACAGCTTGGTGACAGGCTGTATGACAGTTTTGGAATGGAAGTTGCTTGCTAAAAGCTGGAAATCACGACAGAGATTGGGGCAGCCATCAGAGATCGTCACTGCCAAGAGCCATTAAAAAGATCTGCCTGATGTCTGTGTAAGGCCGACAGAATTATCAAGGATCATAGCCATCCAGAAAACCAGCTGTTCTCCTTGTTACCCCCAGGCTGGAGTATGGCTACACCAAACACTAGATTAAAGAACAGTTTTTATTATCAAGCCATGAGACTCCTCAACTGCAACCTTGGTCATGCATTGGTGCATTACTGCAGTACAATATGTAACAGTAGAATTTAATCGGCCACTGGTACTGCTGTTTATAACTCTCAGTTTACCCATGTGCAATAATTCTCCATACTCTAATCTAATTCTTTCAACAACCTCAGCAGCCATGTTGCATCTGTAAGTCTTCTCCTAGCAAAGGTTGCTGGTTCCTGCTGTATCTTTTACAATAATCTGAAGTGCAACTCAAGGATGGCGTTTTAGAGCTGCAGAAATGAATAAACCTAATTTATTAAAAGCAAACAGGTAACTCACATTGATGAATCTACAGATAATGACTTGATTCTTCAGTTCATGTTTGATTTACTTTTAAATTCATTGGGGATTTAAAGCCACAACTTTTAGTTTTAGTTCCCATTCTCTTTAATTGAATTTTCAGATACAGCAGGCAGCAGTCGTCATTTACTCCTTATGTAGATTTCTCATAATAAATGTAATCACATTCCCTCACTAATGATTCAGCAGCAGAAGTGATTTGTTACATTACATGTTTGACTCAGAACAACTTCATCAAAGGTGCCCTTAAACAACTTCAAAGACTTCACACCCACTTGCCTCATCTTCTGTATTTAACACTTGAAGGAAAAGAAAACAAGGTATTTTGGTTTTAATAAGCAGTCTGTACAGTCTGGATTCCGAATGTTTACTAAACACAAATTCCTTAGATCCAGTGACTGCACAAAGCAATTAAGAAGTCCCATCCTTAGTGTGAAGACGTGCATTCACACACCGACCCACTCAAAACCCACATGACTCCATAAGCTCTTACCAGCAAAGCCTTTATTATGTTACTGACATGGACACGGACAGCTGGAGACACAGCGGCCAAGTAGTCATTCCTGTTATACTTCTTTGAAGTCCACTTGAAGTCCGCCACCTGGGGTGCGTGCGTAGTTGATGCATTGAAATGTAAATTCTTCGCAGATGAGCGTGTGTGGTCACAAAAATATTGCTAGGCACCTGGATGTCAGCATAGACCCCTGTGCTCAGTGTTTGATGATGAAATTAACGTCACTCGCACCTCAGCGGACTCACATAATCAATGCATAAGAAATGAGAAAACTTAGTAGTTGCTGTTCTTACCTCATTTACATGAACTACAGAGACCACTGAAGTAAACCTTTTACTAACGTAGTGTACAAATTAACACGGTATCAGTAATCAAACTGTATGTAGCTTATCACATTGTCGATGCAAGATCATAGTAAGTATGATTGTAGGTAATACATGCAGCCACAAGCCAAATGGAAAAACTAATGAGCATTTAGGAGCTAAAGTGCCTGAGTTTCCCTTAATGATGCAGTACAGACCAAAATAGGACAAAAAGAATTGGGCTTTTAGTGGTCAGAGGGCTGGAAACAACTGCTGGGAATGATTGCTGTTGGGTTCCTATATGCTTTTTCTTTCTCCAATTCTGGATAATAGGAGGGCCGGATACAAGCTATCATATGGTGAGAGGTTGCTAGTCTAAGCCGAAGATTAAAACCAAAAGAAATTCATTCTCAGATTCACGCCTGCGTTTATTTGGATGTTAGCACCTCCGAAACAACTGCAACATCCACACAGAAGGGTGGTGGATTTGTACCCACGTGCTGCTCAAAGAAGAAGAGCTAAGCCACGGCCAAGGAATGGATTAATATGTGCTAAATCAACAATAATTATGAACTCATTACTTTAAAAATTCTAAATATATATGGAAATGAGAGCAGTCACAGTAGTGGTAGGTTTTTTAACCCTGCGAAGCCTTGATTTGTGGCTAGTAACTGTATAAGTTACAGCCAAACAAATGAAGGCTCTGCACATTAAAGTCCTTAACCACCGAGCCCAAGTTCATCACATGTTAGGTTTTAAAAGCAACTGGTGAAAAAAGTTAAATACTAATGAGACTTCTTATTAAAAAGAAAGGGTAATCATATGGTTATTTCTAGCTCAACTGGGAGCTTGGTTCATAATAAAATGGGCAATTTCACCTAAGTCCCCCCTCAGGGTAACTTGTAAACTAAAGAGGGATTTGATGTGAGGGGTATGAGAGCTGTGATGGTGTGTTATCAGCTGAGTAATTTGCTCTTGTATAAACATGAATTACTGTTATCTAAGTGCCCCCTGACAGCCGATTGGCTCCTCATTAGGCCTGTGTGAAATGAGATTAGCAACGAGACTCTAAATTATGATCCAATCCCAGAACACATAATCTCTCACATGCATATACCCTTTGTGAGTCTCTCCACTCCATCTATTTCTGCCATCCTTTTTTTTTAACTTCATTGCTTTCTGTATCTTCCCCTGCGGCTGCTCGTTCCTCGTCTTAGCATCTCTCCTCTCTTGACCTCTTACCTCTTCTCTCTTTTTTTTTCTGCCCCACCGACCTCACTCTCAGAGTGTAACTGCAGTGGGAGATCAGACCAATGTGTGTTTGACATGGAACAGTACCGGAGCACTGGCAGTGGGGGGCGATGTGTGAGCTGCAGAGACAACACTGATGGGCCCCACTGTGAGCGCTGCAGAGATGGCTACTACCGGAAATCTACAGAAGATCCCTGCCTACCCTGCAACTGCAATGTCAAAGGTAAACTGCAGACACAAAAATCTCAATTGTTTTGATAATAACTGAAGCCCTAATTATGATCCATGCCAATGTCATTACTTGCTACTTTTGTTTTATCCTGCATGAGAAAATGTAATTATGTTAAAATTGGAATGCCCTACTGGCACAAAAAAGCACCATATGCAAGCTTTAGCTACAAATGAATTGGACTCATAGGATTAATTTTACAAATTTTATGGCCAATGTTTTTAAAAAATTAATGGCACTGCATTAATATTTTCTACGTCCCATCAGCTCACCAAACTTGCCTAGGAGTAGAATCTTTTTCAATGTATAATTCATTCAATCTCATCTTAGTTATCATTGCCTTAGCTTCCACGATGATCATTAAGGAAATCCATGGATTTACTCACCCATGCGGGTGTAAATTGATCCAGTTGACTCACTGAACATTATCAATAAAAAGACTCATTGCTCATTAAGCAAGGCCTAACTTTAGGTGGAGGAGCATTAATGGTGGTGGTCACCCATCATCAGAGAATGAGAGAGAAAAGTGAACCAAAAACATTAACTATCTTTTCCTCTTCATATAAATAGTGTGCGGTGAAGGCACAGAGCTGTTGGAGTCCATTATATTGATCAAAGGTTATAGCAGACTCCATCAGGCTTCCCTTTTTCTCTTCTTTCTGCCCCAGATGGCCTTTTTTCTCCATTAACTAAAGCTTCACTATATCGGCTACAGTGTAGAAGCAAGGTTATATACTCCTCTTCCAGGAACAGAAATTCAAAACAAATGTTCATTATAGATAGATAGATAGATATTTATAGAAAATGCTCATCATTCTTGTCCTACACTATGATTACATTTTTCTTTATTTGAACCCTGCCAGGATCTGTGAGTCTACAATGTGATGTAGAAGGAAGGTGTGCTTGTCGGGAAGGTGTGACAGGAGAGAAGTGTAACACATGCCAGGCTGGCTTTCACTCGATAGGCCCCGGTGGCTGCAGGTGAGCAACATACATATAGTAATATATACAGCATACATGCATTCATTTTATGCTAGTGAACACAAGGCTCACTGACATTACATTTCATACAGCTTTCCTGTTTTATAGATGTGACACCTAACTTCCCAAAGCCTGAATTTATCAAACTGCAAAGCAGGACAAAAGGATTCAAATTTCTCGACGTGACACTACTGTGAATTAGTGACCTTATCAGCAAGTACCAGGATGTGCCAAACACAATGTCAAACTGCTAACAAGCATTGTAACAAGCAAGCCACCAAGTGCAGTGTTATTTTCCACATGGATAAAATTCATTTCAGTTTTATTAAGCTTTTTATTTCAGGGTGTCACGTATATTCATCATGCACAATATTAGTTACGCCAATGTGATTTTTTTGCTTTATATATGTTTGGAGTCCACTGGATTACTTCATGGTTATCCCCTTTTATGGAAGTGTGCAGAAGTTGTCTGACTTCTATCAAGAAAACCTTTTTGTCTGCATTACACAAATGCATCGTTTCTTGTCTAGCTATATTTTAAAGTTTTTGTTTTCAAAGTATCTTTTATTATTTTTGTTCAGTTTCACTCTTCCCATTAGTGCCCTATTCAGCCACCACAAGCAGTTATATCCAGCACAGAAGCTCAGATAAATCCATGGCACACAACCTACTAAATACCAAACAGTGAACAAATCAACATGTTCTAAACCCCAACTCATCACATAGTAGCACAAGTCAGAAAATCTTTTTCACGTTTATCAGAAGACAGCAAGCATCAGTGTATTTTGTAAGAAGCTGAGATATATAATGTGGTGCCTGGCCATTTAGTGCCCTGTATGTAAATCCTAAAATCTACTGAAAGCCAGTGTAAAGACTATCTTAGCATGCTTGCTAGAATGTGTTAATAGTCTGGCTGCAGAATTTTGTACTGTATAGCTTGGAAGCACAAAAGACATGGTTTGTCCAAGCTGGTCAACACACATGATAAATGCAATGACACAAATGCTTGAAAGAAATTTTTTATAGTTCAGTTGAGTAGACCCTATGTCGCAAATTAGAAATGTTACTTAAATGAAAGAATCAGGAAAGAAGCAAAGATTTTATATGCAAGTCAAAGAATCAAATATTACACCATGATTTCAAATGCTGGACTTGACCAAAGAAAAGTAAGAGCCTGACTGATTTTAGGAAATAGTTCAGGAGGAGCTATAATCATCTATCAGTCTTGTTGATATTTAAAGTAAGTTCATTATCAGAGAGCCAATCACTAACCTGGATTAAACACTGGACTAGAGTGGACAGCCTATTCAGATGATGAGGCTTAAAAGATATATACAGCTGAATGTCATCGGCATAGAAACAATAAGAAACTTCATTAAAGTTTAGGTATTAAATTACTTTAATTTTATTTATTTTAGATACCAAATATATTAGCACCACAACTAAAAAATGCTAAAGGGATGTTTTCACAATATAAAGACAACAAGTCCAAGCATCACTCTGTGGCGAATAAGGAGTTAGACTCAGTTGGACACACAGTTAGTGAGTAGGTGGTGGACACAACTGCATTTAAGAAACAGATTTTCTTTTAGAACTGATGGAGAACAAAGAACTCACTGAAGAAATTTGTAAGATTTTTAGTTAAATGAAACAAAACATTTTTCCATGTTTAGTATACAGTAAATATAACTAGTAGAAACACAAAGTCCTAAGTCATTCCGCTCAGTTTGCTAAGTGACTTAGAATGCCAAATCTACTGTTTATGCTCACCCTTTCTTAACCTCCTAAGACCCAAACTCTTCCACAGCATGCATTTTTAATTTCTCTTTGATATTTGGGCTGATTGGGACCAGATGAATGTAAAAACAAAGAATTACCAGATTTTTTTTTTTTACCTAATTTTTGTTTCAAAGAAAAATGAGAGCCACATATGAGGATATTCGTTTAAAATTTCGATAGAACAGTAGCAGTATAATGTCCTCGTAAGTAGATATCAGGCCCTTGAAGATCAAAATTAAGTATTTTTGTCTAAATAACCCAAAATGTGATGTCCACATATGTGGACGCCAGGTCCTAGGAGGTTAAAATAAGTTTGAATCAATTCCTTATTTTATCTGCTTAGAACATGAAAACACATTACAGCTGAAATTTTTTTTTAACTCCATTTTCTCATACTCAACTTTAAATAATACATTTCCAAAGAAGTTTTACCAGTATCATCAACTTTAAAAGGGAAAAGAAAAAGGCTGACCTAATGTCTTGCCAATTCATTGCAAACTTTTTGCATGAATTCCCTCCTACCGCATATGGTCGTTGTTCAGATTGGTGAGCCAGCAGTCCTGAATAGCAGAAAGAAAGATCTGGTGTTTGAAGTCCCCTTAGAACCGAGCAAGAGATCATGCAGTCTTCTTCATGTTGCCATGGTGACTAAATCCAGTCTTGCTGCCTTCAAAATCTTCAGAGAACAGCTTGAGCTGCAGCTAAAGCCAAGGAGAAACTTAGCCTGTAAAACTTTCTACTTTTCTCCAAAGGTAGTTGAGTGTCTTTATATGTAGTTGGTAGATTTGATCTGGTTTTATCCAAATTCATCAATTCATGATTGACTTAAACATTTCTTCTTTTTTTTTAACTGCCAGCAACTAGTTGACAATGAAGAGTTGTTCATGATAAATAAATAATTTAATAATTACACTTTTACTCTTTATTGATCATGATTTTTTTTAGCTTTATTGTGTTAACTGTATGCATTACTAATGCGTTAAGTAAAATATTATTCTAATGTGTTTTACTAAGCTCTGACTTTAAGTTTCAGTATACTAGATGAATGAGCTCATTGGGTCAGACCGAGTTTAAGATGCAGACTTGCTTTCAACCTGTTTTACCTGGGAGTGGGTTCAGTCAGACTTTTTTCCCAACCTTTATTGGAACGTGAAGATGCACTGACCAACTGCATACATTTTTATGATGAAAAGCGCATTTCAACTTTGTCTGAACTGAGAGCCTCATACTAAGTATGAGTGCACATGAGCCTGCATGTAAATTTATAGGAAGGTGTATCTATGTGTGTGTGTGCACATCTGTGTGTTTGTGTGTGTAGGTGCATCTGTGTGTGTGTGTGTGTTGTATGTTGTAAAATTCATATTCATAAGAAGTCTATCCGAGCTCTCCCTGACCCGCTTCTATCTGCCGGGGGAATGCTAAGTTGCGATAGTGTTGAAAGGCATATCAATGAATGTTTGGTGTTAATATTATTTCTTCTACCTGGATACTATGACAACAGGCTGTGGGATGACTGTTAAGCAAAAGAACAGATATTGAGCTTTAGTCTCATTCATTTGACTTTATAGCTTCTACAGTAAGCATTGAAAATGAAAAATTAAGCTATGCCTCAAAATGACAAATTTAAACAGAATAGCTTCCCCAGTTCTACAGAACTTTTTAACACCATTCAGCTATTTGTTTTGGTTATCTGTAACCGATAAAGCTAATACAAACAAGAACTGATAAAGCCACTGTAAAACAAAAAGCAGTGCAAATATCAGCTAAATTAAAGGGAAATTTAAAGGAATAGATATTTTCCTCAAGAGCTGGTGGAGACCAAACTAGAGCGTAAAGCAAATGAGCCAGATAGCCATTTGTGTATGTTGTATCTCAGTTAACAAAAAGTCTGTAAATGCAGGTTTAAAAGTAGGCTTGATCAAGAGAATATTAAATCTCCCTTTCTAAAGATTACATACCAAAACGGTACATTAATATCTGCAATTGTTTCCCATAGATGATATTGACATGCACAAACACAAACACACACACTCACACAAACAAACACACAACACTTTCTCTCATTCGTGCTGAAAACTCAGGCTATTGAGTTGATGCGTAAATTACCCAGACCACTAGAGCAGAAACAACTAGAGGCTGCTTGCCTTGGGATAATTGAGTTATTGTAATTGCACCTCATTAAAAATAGATCCTGGGTTTCAATCTCAAACAAAAAGTAACCAGTCAATAAATGTGATCAAACAAAATTTGACAAAAATCCAACACGCTGCTGATCCATACACGTACACTTACGTGCTTTTTAATTGAGGTCGTTTTACACAGCCTTCAAATTTCAGATTTGGGTGTTGATGATTTGCTATGAAGAACATTTTGTACTTTTGAAAATGACTTTGTGGTGATGGCAGCAACACTGTGAATCAGTAATTAGGAAGGCCCAGGTTCAAGTTTTAAGATAAGAACCCATGTTGTTAAAATCTACTTGAGCGTGACACCCTGTGGTTTTTCAGAGCTGAACATCTGCTGTCTTGAAAGTGAGGAAACAGACATCAGGGATGTCTTGACATCAAATTGTCCTCATCTCAGAGTTTCCTGCCCATTTTCTTTTTCTGCTTCTCTTTTATACATGCGTGCTAAATGCAGTAGATTAAACTATTTCCTATTTTTCTGCAGGCCATGTGAATGTGACCTCAGTGGCAGTGTGGGTGACTGCTCCCCTCTGGATGGACGCTGTTACTGTAAGCAAAATGTGGAGGGACAGAACTGCAACAGGTTGGTTATCATGCTGTTGTTTGTTTCCCAGATAAAGAACAAACAAGCCAACTGTAAAGGTCTTTTACAAAAAAACCTCCAAACATTATGTAATATACCTATGTTTGGTCTCTTTTTAGCATCGCTTTTGAAAATAAATCATTTTCATTATCGCTCCTAAGGGGAAAATAACTTTGCAAATTTCATTCCCAGTCGGCTGGTGCAGCAGAAACGGAGGGCTTAAGAACAATGTGATTCAGACTTGCTTGAACATTTTTAAGCTATCTGTCATTTTAACAACTAAAGCAGTGCAAGCGACCGTTAAACTATGTCAATAGTCTCTGCTTCTCCCTTTCTGCTTCTATCTTGCTCCTGTGGGATAGAGGATCAAACAGATAACCTCACTATGACATTAGCAATACACACAGCCCCAGGTCTCCAACTATTGAATAATTCTGTACTCCCTGTTTGTTGACTTTTTGGCTGATTTCACGGGTGGTTGAGCAAGCTCCTCTCCTGTGTAATGTGACTAGTGTAGTGGCTGATTTTTAGCGGTGTTCCTGTCCCACCCACATGGCAGCAAGTGCCTGCAGGTCAGGGTGCTAGCAGCTGAGCTCCATTTTTCTTCTTAAAACGCCGCAATGTGTGCGGCGACTTGCGCCCAAACTGCTGAACTGAAAAAAAGCTTAAATAGATAGTGAATATAACGGTGCAGCATGGATGTGGTAAATAGCTGTAATCAGGCGGGAGTAAAGCTTCTGCATGTTAATGACTTTTTTTATGCACAAGGATGTGTGTGTGTGCGTTTGTGTACCTGCAGATGCAAGCCAGGATTTTTCAATCTCCAGCAAGTAAACCCAGCAGGCTGCCAACCGTGCTTCTGCTTTGGCCACTCGCTGGCCTGCTCCTCGTCCAATCACTATGCTGCTGTCAACATCACTTCTGACTTCGTTGAAGGTATTGTCTTCCCAGCCATTAATGAGGTTTCCCTTGTTGCCTTGGGAGCTTTATTACTGAGCCAAAATTAACGAGACCAGCGATGTTTACTTTGTTCTCTCTGACCCTCTGTCCTCACTCCATTTTCAGCATTTGGCTCTGTGCTGAGAGCTCAGGAACAAAGCTGTTTTTTTTCTCCTCTTTTATTTTTTAGATAACAAAAAATGAAAGAAAGACAGAAAACATACATAAACATACATTGCAACCTACACAAAGCTGTTTGGACAGATAACCCCTGTAAGAAAATAAACATACAAACTCTTTGTGAACATGAATATTTAGCAGATGCGATGTCTTTCACCTCCAGATCAAGAAGGCTGGTTGGGAGAGTTTTCTGGAGGGCTGGACTACCCCCTGCTGTGGAAGGAAGGTGAAGTCTACCTGCTGCCTCTTACAGAAGAGGACACTGGCTTCTACAAAGCCCCCGGTGAGTCGGCAAGAAAAATAATAGAGATTTGAATGAATCCACAAGGTCAGATTGTTACCGCAGTCTCAACAGGTGGGCTGCATCCCCCAGGGAGATATTTACGCTTTGCTGAAATAGATTTTATTCGTTATTAGTGATAAAACAGCCCCAGCTGTTGTTCTTCAAAACAAATATGTAAATGATATTAGTAAAGCATCTGTAATATCCATAGCTTGTTCCTATTGTTCGTAAGTGAGATTAATCAGGATTTTTTTGGCAGCGGGTCACGCGGTGGTTATTCTGTCACCGCTTTTTCCAATCCCTTATCAGAGCCATTAGAAGATAAGGGAATAAGCTGGCCCTGCCACAGGACTTAGGGCCCATTTCTATCAGCCGCGCCAGGAGCAAAGGCCTGATGGAATTGGATGTCTTGGCCATGCTGGAGAAGCAACAAAGTGAAAATTGGCTTGGTTTCTTCTTGTCTCCACTAAGTCGCTTCTAAGCATCAACTCACCCCCCCACCCCCCCATCCCCACCAGCCTCTAGCCACTGTGCCGTCCGCAGCCCGAGGCAAAACAGGAGCAATCCCATTAACTCTGCATCCTGGAGGTTTAATGCCCAAAACGGGCGATCACAGGGAACGACTCCATTTGGAGGCGTCTTTTTTTAGGAAGATGAAAAACTCACAGCTGAAAGAGGATGTGACAAGGCCTAGTGGTCGGGCATAATTTATATAATGTCATTATAAATGCATTAGTAAGTTATGGATGCTCAAATGTGCGCACGTGTGGTGACATGTCCTGACACATGCATTATGATTGCTTATATGCCCAAGCATATGCATATATATATGTGTGTGTGTGTGTAATTAGAAATTAACATAGTTAATAATGTTTTGAAAAGTTCATTTCTTGTTCACACACTCTATATTGACGCCTCTGTAGTCCACAGCACTCAGATTAGTGGCCCCGACTGGCCAACAGCAGCTTTGTGACAGCCTGCTTATCTACTTTGTGCAGTACTTGTTTATGTTGTCTCTCCACATAATAAATGCACACATCTATTGCTTTACCATCCCCATTAATGATCTAATTTCTCCCCTCTTTTTTTCATATTTGTGCATGTGTACAGTTTTTTTTTTTTTTTTTTAAGATTAGACCAGAGCAGCAGCTTCGGAAGCAGCTTTTTTTTTCTCACACACTGAGGAATTTTCTCTCACACTGTCTCTCCTCTTCTTTTATTTTTTTTAATTTGTATTTTGTGCTGAAATCCCTCTCCAGTGTTCGTCACCAAAGAAAGAGATAATTCTGAGTGACAACTCCTCCTCGAACATCATGCAAAACACAATTTCTGTGATTGCCGCAAATGTATTTGTCACCGTAGTTTGCTTTCGCCTTGAGCTGTCACTTGAGGGACGGGATTCAATCATCTGTTATTTTATTGAACTGGTAATGCAAGGGAGTGGCACGTTTTGGGGGATCTTCATGGCTCATTCTGCTCCAGAAATATCAGCCACAGCTAGGAGAAGGACAAGGCGTCACAGATATTTCCTTAATAGTGTTTAACAAGGAGTTGCTGGCCAGGCAGGCAGCCTTTTTAGACACTATGTGAAACGAAAAAAAACCTCGAGTTTCCTGAATTCCCCATGACAATCAAACAATCACTTACACCAGCCGGGCTGTCAGAATTGTTCCTTCTTCTGTCAGAATTGTTCCTTCTTCTGCGCTGTGTGAAGATCTATTTTTTTTTTCTTTTTCATTTTTGCTCGCATCTCAAATTGTCCTCCCTTCTATTTTCCTTTCAGCGCTAGTCTGTCAAGTAGTAAATTAATATACGTGGGCATTTACGAACGAGTATTTGTGTATGCACTTGAGGACGCTGTTTCTCTGAAGCATTGCCACTTCCCCTCCTTCCGATCCTGGACATCTGCTTGACAGTTGACACAGGCTGAGTTCAAGTCCCCGCGGTGACTCAACAGACGGAACGCTCGAGTGTGGCTGCCAGGAACTATCACAGACAAACATGAAGTACCACCCTAAACAGTTGCTTTGACCTGCCTCCAGCAACTGTGGTCACCACTTGAATCTGCTGGACAGTAACGGCGGTTCTCTTGGCTGAGCACTGTTTCATGCTGAAGGGGACATCATCTAACATAAGTCCTTGCAGCCATGAGTTGGAGAAGCTTGCAGTGTGGATTTGAGTATATGCACCACATGCCAACCTGCTAAGCCTTAAGCAGGGGAGAAAGGGGGGGGGAGTGAATTTTAATGCAATAATGTCTAGCAGAAGGGAGGCGAGCAGCATATAGTTGAGGAGTGAAAGGGAGAGAAAGAAGATCCGTGATATCAGCCCCAGGCTACCTGTCAGTCTGACTGAAGCTGCATGTGGCAGCTAAGGGCCTCACACAGCCTGAGCACTACCTGCAACTAAGTCTGCATGTAATTCAGTCTAGTGGCCTCATCATCTGGAAGGGTATACAAAAACAGAAGGGAGATGCAGCAAATGTAAATCGGGCAGTGCAGTGGAAACATGGAAGAGGGAGGAATGAGAATAAAAATAAAACTGAGGTGAAGAAAAACAGAGCAGAAGCAAAAGTCAGCCAATTTAGACTGGGTGATTGAGTGAGACAGTTCAATATGCTTGAAATAAACTGATAACGTCTAAAGACATCCTGACAGGCAATATTTCAGGCTCTGCAAAAAAATCTGTGCCCTCTTGGAGTTCCTTTAGCCTTGACCACAGGCAGTAAATAAAAGACGGTTGTAAGCATTGAGCAATCACCTGGTGGTTTAATGTTTTTTGTTGTTTTCTGGGGGGTTTTAGGTGTGTGTGTGTGTGTGTGTGGGGGGGGGGGGGGGGGGGGGGGGGGGGGGGGGGGTTAGTTTTAATCTAGCAGATATGACCACTGCTGAGCTTTGCTAGTGCTGGTAGGTACTTTTGTTAGTAGGGCACATTCTTAATTCACTGATAATAAATCCCATGCTAATTGTGGCGTGAAGAAATCAGAACTGCTTATAAAAAGTACTTGCTGGGAAAACTAACCAGCCAGCTCCTTACACAAAATGACAGCCATCTGTCACTCAGACTGGTTACCTTTCCTAACTTTATGCCTTAAATGGACAATTTCTTTAGAAAGTCACTTCCCCGTGCAGTCATGAAGGAGGGAAAGAGCTATAAAGACCCAAGCTGTTTTTTATACCAGGCTGTAAACGTGTTTATTTCTGCTGTATTTCTGCCAGGAATTGAATCACTTTTGCAGCCGGCCTCAAGTGGCCATTTGAGCAACTGCAGTTTTTGGCACTTGGTGTTGGCATCACTTTAAAATTGGAGATTGATCTTGGGAAAAATATTATTACAAGTGAGTCTCTTCTTATTGGTTTTAACACACCATTGATAACTTTCCAAAGCTTTCCCCATAAACCTCATATATCATTCACTGTGGACTTCCTGGATCTTCTCACTTGCAGTGTACCTGTAATGTTCTGCCCACACAAACACATTGCCTTGCAGTTATACTTTTGGTGTAAACACTCTAATAAAAGAACAGCATGTCAGAATTCCTCTTAGAAAAGTTCTGTGTGGGTTTCACAAGAGCCCTCAGAGCTAACACAAGTAATCTGAGTAGATCACAGGTTCACGCTGCTTCAGACTCCACTGTGTCCTCTTCTCTGAAGTATATGAAGCAGCTGTAATTCTTAAAAACTGTAAAACAGAAAATAGTCTGCTCTTAGCCTTTATAGCATCTTTAAACCTCATCACTTTTACAAAGTGTATTGCATGTGTTTTGCATTTACTCACATGCACACTAATGGCAGCAGAGCTGCCATTAATTACACACGGACATCTGCATATGAATATACTAGAGATGGCACGATACCACTTTTTTATGTCCGACACCGATATCATAAATTTGGATATCTGCCGATACGATATGAATCCGATATAGTGTGTTTTTTAATCAATAAAACTGTTTTTTTAATATCTTGCTGCATTTTGTATAAGTTCATACTCAAGTTTAAATAAACAACACTAAAGCTATTCTGTTATACCTGTATGTAAAAAATACACTGCACCCAAAATATTTCATAGTTCAGCAATACTGATCAATCTAATAAACTTAAACCTACTCCATCCTTCCTATTCTGGTATTTTAAAGAGTACTAAGCAGAAATATTAAGCAACCTAACTAATAGGGTTGCAAACTCCCAGCAAAAAAAAAATAGGGAACCACCCCCCACTCTCCACCTCGTGATGCTTAATCGACGTAATCAACTTTAATTTGATGCAGTGTGAAAAAAATGCACAGAAATCAATTATTTTTCAAGAATAATTAAATAGATTCATCATCTTTCTTCTACAGAATTGCAGACTGCACAGATGGTACCTTCCCAAAGGAAAAAGTAGTATAGCTTACTAGGATATATTATACTTAACAGTTACTATATACAGTAATGGACTTCTATACATTTTACATCAGATTAAAACTTTGGGTGTAAGATTCAGATAATTATTTATTAAAAGCTAGCTATTTGAAATGACAATAAGAAAGAAAAGTATGTCTTTGTGCCCCCCTTTTCCCTGTTAATGCCCCATTGGCCCCCCTGGCTTGTCACGGTTCTGGGTCAGTTTCTACCCAGTATTTTGAGTTTATAATGTTTTGGTTTAATTTTCCATCAGGGATTGTTTTCTTGTTCTCTTGTTGTGTTGATGATGATGATTATGATGTTTATTATTAGAGTTTCATGTTTCTGTTTATTTGTGTTTAGGATTTGTTCTTCAGTTGTGTCTGCTTAGTATATGTCTAGTTCCATGTGTCATTTTCTGTCTGTCTCTCAATGTCGAGTCTGCGTCTTAGTGTGATGGTTTCTTGTTCCTGTTTTATTGTGAAGATCTGCGTCTCATGTGAGTGTGTTCAGTTTTACCTCTCGTCTCGTTAATGACTCCCAGCTGTGTCTCCCACCAGTGTGTAATCTCCCTGTGATTTTCTGAGTGTATTTAAGTCGTGTCTTCTGTGTTTGTAGTTGCTGGTCCGTCTGTGTATCCACCCTGCTTCATCTGTGTGTTTCCCTGCTGTCAATCTGTTTCTGCTCGCTCTCGTTCATGTTCAGGTTCGTGTTCTGTACTCAGTTTGTTCCCAGTATAGTTTAGTCTTTGTTCGGTTCGCCTTTTGTCCATTTTTATTTTGTGTTTAATAAACCACCATCACACCTTTACAAGTGCCTGCGTTTGGATCCTCCTTTATTTTCCACACGGCTCATCTCACTCGCCGTGACATGGCTAAACTTTGCTAGATCTGCCCCTGCACAGTTACCAGCCGTCAGCTACGTAGAAAAGGATCCTGGTGTAGAAAGTAATATTAAATAAATTCTAACAACAGCTTATCAAGCTTAAACGTGCTGCTTTTGTTCAGCTGCTGGCTTCCTCTTTCTGGCGTGAAGTGGGCCAAAAACAAAGAAGAGAGATGGACTCGCAACAGAAAAGCCGATCAGCTGATCATTAATCAGTTTCAGGATTGAAGTAGCAGCAGGAGAGGGAGGGAGAGAGATAGACAGTCGCTCAATATATCGGTTGTTAAGCTTAACGTGGGAATGCTTTACAAACATTCAGAGATGAACTTACACACTTGCTTTACTTCTCTCTGGGATAACTTCCTCCGAGATGAAATGCCAGATTGGTAGGGAGGCTACAAATACACACAGCTGCTCTATCACGTGAGCACACTGCTCCGACGTGCTACGGTTATGAGCCGAGTTACGCCATGTCGCAAGTTTTGTGAGGTGCTTTTTTTGATATTTAATGGATCGGATTACATTTTTTTTATTTCTCTCCGATATCCGATCCAGTAATATCGGCTCGGTCCATCTCTAGAATATACATCATCTCTAGGCATGGGACTTTTGGTTCTGGAAGCCATCTTTGGTTGCATGTTGTTAAATATCTCAATGTGGATAGCAGGAATGAATCTAAAATTTTTTTTAACAATGACCAAAAGACATAATAGGAACTTTTAGGCGAGGTATCCGCTGGATACAATAGAAACCCACCAAAAAGTTAGCAGACCAGTCAATGTTTTTTCAAAGTGGGGATTATGTGGGTCCACATAGCAGACCAAGAACCAAACTGCAAAACCTCTCTCTACCACCTGAGCCACAGTCCCCTAGTACAGCAGTCCCCAACCTTTTTTTTGCACCACGGACCAGTTTATGACCAACAATATTTTCACGGACTGGCCTTTAAGGTCTCGCAGATAAATACAACAAAATAAAACCAGTACCGGTACAAAAAAAGGAAAATGTATTCATAACACACGAGAAAAGACCCAGGGAAACCAAGTTAATGATAAAAAAATAACGATAAAAACCAATAAAAACCCTGAAAACCATATATTTCACATCCGAGCCTTAACTCCCCATATGGAAAAGAAATAGTAAAAACTTGCATGATTTACTCATGAAAGTGGCCACTTTCTCATTACTTTCATATATTGTTTTAGTAAGTATCCAAAACATACAAGTTTCATTTATATAATTTTTCAAGGGATCTTATATCTGTTTTCACTCTTGTATGCTTTTCATACAAGTTTCACACAAGACAGATACAAACTTTATAAGATTTATATATATCTTTTCCATATGGGTCTCGCTGCCCGGTATCAAACGACTATCGGTCCGTGGCCCAGGGGTTGGGGACCGCTGCCCTAGTATATTTCTCTTATATACAATTGCTCTTTGTGCTTCTGTATTTCATGTGTAGTACACTAGTCTGCATGTGCTTACTTTCTGTGATGTGTTTTGCTTTATCAGTCAGCTTGGATATGAATAAAATCTTGCTTCCTTTCCTGGAATCACATTTATACTGCAGCTACCATGGGGCCATAGAGTGCCTGTAGGCGGTGCAGTTTAGTGTCAGACTTTTAGAGTCCTGAGAGTATTGAACCTGTTTAAAAGTTTAAGGTTTGTCCATCCAGCCTTTGCCCTCAGATTGCCTGCATGGTGGTCGATGTTAGAGCCTCAGTGGGACTCCGGTTTGTGTGAGGCAGCAGTGATTTAATTGAAAGGGAGCTGATTTAATTTGGTTGGAGCAAAGTCTAAACCCTCTGATTGATTGGGAGCTGCTTCTCCATTCCCCAAAAGTTATACGGGCATCTATCACTTGTTGTGATGGCAGCTTTATGTGTTTCTGGCACAGTGTCAAAGGTGGCACAGTGAGCGGACTTCAGATCATTCTGACAGACTCATTGAAACAAAATGGAAATCAAGTGGCTCAAACTGCAGCTCTGGTTTCTTTTTGCTGCTTTTGCTGTTGTTCATTCAAATGCACGCATCATTTATTTGCAATGACCCAGGGCTGCAGCTATTATTTTTATTAGCAATTTCTCTGTTGATATATTTCACTGTTGATAGTTTTGTCCTTCAGCTTCCAGAGTCCAAGATGACATCTTAAAATATCTTGTTTTGTCTGACTAACAGTCCGAAACACAGTGATATTTGCTGCACAATGATAAACAGAGAACACTAACCAATTGGAGAAGCTCAGTGAATGCTTGGTATTTTTTTTGCCTAGAGCAGTACTTTTTGACATTTTAGGAAATGCATTTAATCATTTTCTTGCCAAGATTTGAATGAGAAATTTGATGGTACTATTGTTTTGTCTTTACAAAGCCACCAACAGCTCATAGACGGTCAGTGGTTCAACTTAACAAAAGGACCACTGGGAGTCTCACTCCAACCAGGCATCTCTTCAGAGGTTATGAAAATTGCACCTTGAAAACCGATGAGTTAAGATAGCATATTTTGTTTGTTTAATGTGGAAGTCCCCATGCCCTGAAACTGTTTTTTTTCCTGAATTCACCTGGTTTTTCTGACACAAACCAAATTAAATCTACTCGCTTTTACACCTCATTATATCTGAAAGTAAAACAAGTAAGATATAAGTTATTTTAATTTAGAGTGAGTCATTAGTGTAAGAGACTTTGAGGTTCACTCACCGTCTTTTTTGCTTTAAACAAAAAAAGAAGCTACTACACGTATCAGTACATTAATGTTTATGAGCAAATGTTGAAAAAATACCATGGTCATGAAGCAGTTTTATTTTAAAAAATAACTTAAGGGCAGGTCTATCGTCTACAATCTGTTAACTAATATCATGTGTGCATAAGTAAAGTGTGGGTGCTTGAAAAGTCCCTCCTTTTCTTTTTCCTAACCTCTTTTCCTTGACCTCGATGAAAACAACATTGAGGTGAAGGAAAGGTGAGTAGAACTGGTAAAAATTAGCAAAACAGAAGAGAGGTGCACTGAGAATGTGAACGACCTTCATTTGTCTCACAGTAATTTCCTCTGATTAGTACGTCTGTCCAATAGCCTATAACATTCAATACATTTTCTAATATTTGCCTGCTGTTATCCAGTGTAACTCTTTTTCACCGCCCTGTTTAGGATTTCTGTGACTGCATTAAAATTCTCTCTATCCATCACTTATCGCAGCTGACCTCAAATAAAAACGAAATTATGATAATCCTAAAGGCTGCAGTACAGCAAAGGACATTCATGCAAACTGATTATACAGAACCTTAAACACACTTTAATCACTTAATAGAGCTCATAATCGTCTGCTGGGAGGTTAAGAGGCTGTTGTTAAAACTTCAAAATATATCTGCAGGTAATGGCATGAAATGGAAAAGGTAGTTACAGTTAACATTTACATACACTTTGTTTATTATGTTGATTGTTTTCATGAATTGTCAGGTGGTCCTTTGTTATGAATTATGGAACTGCCTTTTCTCCTCCCCTTTAATAAAGCATGGTCCCAGTGTCTTCTCTGCTAAAGGAAGCAGTAAAAGAAGCATTGAAGCTTCTTTTACTTAGTATTTGGATACTTCCAGGTCACCTCTATCAGTTGGGAACTTCTGTGATTTCTGTAATCACTGCTGTATAAGACTTAAAGGTATGAAAATCACTAATAAAGATATTAGAGATTTGCTGCTGAGTGTCAGGTGGGTGCATAGTGGGATACCAGCAGCTATTAGGCCACTAAATTGGACCTCTATTATTTTTCTAATTATCACTTATCCAGAAAATTTTATAACTAGTCATATGGTTAGTTATACTAGCAACCCATCCAAGAAATCTTTTACCTGGTTTTAGTGAGTTAAATAATAATATTTCATTTTACATTGCATTGCACTAACTATCTGTTTTTGTGATATAAAAAATACTATAATATATACTATGCAGCATGCTAATCAAGCTGGCTTTTGCTAATAACTTAGCACCAGGATGAACGTCGGATTTGGGAAGAGGTATAAAAGACTAATAATTTATGTGGTGGACTGTATATTTATATTTTTTATTCTTTGAAAACCAGCTGTTGTCAGCTGACCTGTACTGATGCCACCTTGAGGTTTTCTGGTCTTTTAACCAAATACATTCTACAATACAGGCAGATGTTACATGAGACATCGTGGCTGCTTTCTGAACTCCAGACAATGTAAAACGAATGTAAAGGTGGAATTTGGCAAGTTTTACTAAAGATATAATGCCAGAGTTTTTCTAGAAGAAATTCCTAGCATAACTGGAAACCTTGGCAGTTTTTTAGAAAAATACTCTACATTAGCTTTAGTTTCAGTGAGACATAATGTACTCTATATGTATAGAGTATCCGGTGTAATCTGATAGAAATTTCTTCAATTTGCTGATTGTTCCCATAAAATACGTTTTTAATTCTTTGAATGGCATCTCTCACTTTTATATGTACCAAACTGAGCAGTGACCATGGATGTAACAGTCTGTTGTGTACCAGTGCAACATAATCCATCACTGTAAATTATTAGCCTTCTCTTTCTGACCTTTGAAGAATGTAAAATTACTATCATTTAATTTGTTTTCAAAGCTCTTCATAAGTAGAGCTTGCTAGATGCTGAAATACTGCAATCACAACTTTACTGACATTTTTATGAGAGAATGACAAGGATGAAATGCGAACAGTAGGTGGAACCATGTGGTGACTTAATGGTCTCTGTGGGAGCAGCTAAAAGGTCTCCTATGCTACAGAACACAAAATTGAACTTGCTTGAGTTTCTTATGCCTTAAAATTCTTATTTTACTTAATAACTTATTTGTTGAAAGCATCCCAAAATGTCAGCAGCTAAAATGCTAAATTAAAGCTTTAAAACTGGATTTCACTAACTAGTGGGTAAAATCTATTTTTGTATATACAGTAATGTTTTGTATCATGAACTGTACCTAAAGCAGGGGTCCCCAATCCCAGTCCACGAGGGCCGGTGTCCCTGCAGGTTTTAGATCTCACCCTGGGTCAACACACCTGAATCATATGATTAGTTCATTACCAGGCCTCTGGAGATCTTGGCTGTGTCCCAATTCAGGGTCTGCATGCTTGAAGTACGCATTTTAAGTGTGATTACGTCACCGCCACACGACGACGGCTGTCCCAATTCGAAGTGTACTTCAAATGCATACTCCAAATGCGCCGTCAATTTCCCCAAATATCAAGCGTGAATATCAAGCGTGAATATCAAGCGTGAATATCAAGCGTGAATATCAAGCGTGAATATCAAGCGTGAATATCAAGCGTGAATATCAAGCGTGGGTGTGAAATTATCCACACCCACCGCCGCGGTGTGGATAATTTTGCCGCAAAATACGGCAGAAGGGAGCAACCGAAGAGTTGCTGCCTGGGGCGTCTGTATCTAGTAAGGGTCCTAAGGCTAGACCCCCTATGCTAAGCGAGCCTACCGCAGACATGAGCAAGACAGATAAATATGAAGGCATGCCGGCTCGGACGTCGCCCGGATCAACAAGGTCCGTGTCAGGTTTTGAGGAACCAGGGCACACTGACGAGAAGTGGGCTACTGGAACAAGAAGGCATCGGTGGGCAAGAGACGAAAACAGGGCGTTGTTGGAATGCTACTACGCAAGTAACCCCGGCGGAAGGGGCTACATGAATAGGATGAGGGACCTATGGATTCTTTGATACCCAACATCCACAATGACGGCGAAACAACTAGTAGCTCAGTGTTCCAACATTCGAAAGAAGGGACTGCTTTCACAGCTAGAGATTGACGAGGTACAACATAAATGCTACGGCAAGGAGGAGTCAGGACGCCAGGTCAGGGGGGAGATATCATCACCCCCACCCGAGATTGGGTACATAGCCAAGTGCGACAGGAGAAGGATCGTTGAGTGCGAGAGGAACTGACCTGAAATATAGGATCATGGCCAAGCTTGAAACCTGGATCCCCTGAAGCCGGTTACCAAGATTACGTGAAGTACCCTCAGAAGGTCTGCTAGAGGATGTTAATGCAGCACTACGGACAATACCTACAACCACGATTACCGACACAAACAAGCTGATTTACAATACGGCAGCAGTGATCAGTGAGATGCTTGGCTACAAGTTGAACAGCCACAAGGGGCAGTACCCTCCATGGAGAAGGAGGCTAGAGGGCAAGATCAAAGTAGCACGGAGGGAGGTTAGCCAACTAACGGAGTTGCAGAAAGGTGCGACAAAGAAGGTGCATAAGAAATACAGCAAGCTGTCCATACCTGAGGGCTTGGAAACTGCCAAGCAAAGACTCACAGCCTTGGCCAGCCGCTTGAGGAGGTACACCAGAGAGATAGAAGGCAGGAGAATAAACCAGCTGTTCTCCACAGAACCAGCAAAGGTGTACTCTCAGTGGCAAGAGAACAATAATAAGAGAACAGCACCACCAAGGCTGGAGACGGAGACAAAGCTGGAGACAATGCTCAGTGGCTAGTGAATCTGAGGGCAGACCATAGCGACCTCCCTGAACAGGGTCCAGTAACCATCACAGTGGCAGAAACGGTCTCCAGTATGAAGAGTTGGACAGCACCAGGGCCCGACATGGTTCACGCCTACTGGCTAAAGAAGCTGACTGCACTCCACGAGCGTCTGGCAGCACAAATGAACCAGCTGCTAGTTAACGAGGGACACCCAGAATGGCTAACCGAAGGTCAGACGGTCCTGATCCCCAAGGACCCCAAGAAGGGACCAGTCCCCTCCAACTACCGACCAATAACCTGCCTCAGTACTACATGGAAGCTCCTGTCAGGCATCATATCGGCTAAGATGAACAGGCACAAGGGTCAATACATGAGCGGGACACAGAAAGGAATTGGCAAGAATACCAGAGGCGCAAAACACCAGCTACTGGTAGACAGAACAGTCAGCCGAGACTGCAAGACCAGACTGACCAACCTGTGCACTGCCTGGATTGATTACAAGAAGGCATATGACTCAATGCCCCACAGCTGGATACTGGAATGCCTAGAATTGTACAAGATCAATGAGACCCTAAGAGCCTTCATCAGAAACTCAATGGGGATGTGGCGTACAACACTAGAGGCCAACTCCAAGCCCATAGCACAAGTCACCATCAAGTGCGGGATCTACCAAGGAGATGCTCTGTCCCCACTGCTGTTCTGCATAGGCCTGTACCCCCTCAGTGAGATCATTAACAAGACTGGCTACGGATACCGACTACGGAACGGAGCAGTTGTCAGCCACCTCCTATACATGGATGACATCAAGCTGTATGCCAAGAGTGAACGAGACATCGATTCACTGATCCACACTACCAGGCTATACAGCAATGACATTGGAATGTCGTTCGGGCTGGAGAAGTGTAGTCGGATGGTAACAAACAGAGGGAAAGTAGTCAGAACTGAGGGGATTGAACTACCAGAAGGCAACATTGCAGACATAGAGGACAGTTACAAGTACCTGGGGATCCCGCAGGCGAATGGGAACCATGAAGAGGCCGCTAGAAAAGCTGCAACCACCAAGTACCTGCAGAGGGTCAGGCAAGTCCTGAGGAGTCAGTTGAACAGTAAGAACAAGATCCGGGCCATCAACACGTACGCCCTGCCCGTGATCAGGTACCCTGCTGGGGTAATAGGCTGGCCAAAGGAGGAGATAGAAGCCACTGACATAAAGACAAGAAAGCTCCTTACCATGCATGGAGGGTTTCACCCCAAGTCCAGCACCCTGAGGCTGTACGCTAAGCGGAAGGAAGGGGGCCGGGGACTGGTGAGTGTCAGCACCACAGTCCAGGATGAGACAACGAACATCCAAGAATACATCACGAAGATGGCCCCAACTGACAGCGTGCTCAGTGAATACCTCAGGCAGCAGAAACCCAAGAAAGAGGAGGGAGACGAGGAACCATCATGGAAGGACAGGCCCCTGCACGGTATGTACCACCGGCAGATAGAGGAGGTGGCTGATATCCAGAAATCCTACCAGTGGCTGGACAAAGCTGGACTGAAAGATAGCACAGAGGCACTAATCATGGCAGCACAAGAACAAGCTCTGAGTACAAGATCCATAGAGGCTGGGGTCTATCACACCAGGCAAGACCCCAGGTGCAGGCTGTGTAAAGATGCCCCAGAGACAATCCAGCACATAACAGCAGGGTGCAAGATGCTAGCAGGCAAGGCATACATGGAACGCCATAACCAAGTGGCCGGCATAGTGTACAGGAACATCTGTGCCGAGTATAACCTGGAAGTCCCGAGGTCAAAATGGGAAATGCCCCCAAGGGTGGTGGAGAATGACCGAGCTAAGATCCTGTGGGACTTCCAGATACAGACGGACAAAATGGTGGTGGCTAACCAACCGGACATAGTGGTGGTAGACAAACAGAATAAGACGGCCGTAGTGATCGATGTAGCGGTTCTGAATGACAGCAATATCAGGAAGAAGGAACACGAGAAGCTGGAGAAATACCAAGGGCTCAGAGAAGAGCTTGAGAGGATGTGGAGGGTGAAGGTAACGGTGGTCCCCGTGGCAATCGGAGCACTAGGTGCGGTGACTCCCAAGCTAGGCGAGTGGCTCCAGCAGATCCTGGGAATAACATCGGAGATCTCTGTCCAGAAGAGCGCAGTTCTGGGAACAGATAAGATACTGCGCAGGACCCTCAAGCTCCCTGGCCTCTGGTAGAGGACCCGAGCTTTAAGGATAAACCGCCCGCAAAGGCGTGCTGGGTGTTTTATATATATATCATAATAATCTGACAATACTATAATATTGGCCATATTATAATTACATTACCACAGTGAGATGACTTTAGTCTCATGAACAACATCAGCTAATTGTTATTTACTAACTAATCTTGAAATGACTGTTCAGTACAGAAATGAAGCCCAACAATCATGTTTTACAGTCCTGTGGTCTCAACCTCAGATACTCAACTAATCAAAGTGATGTCATGACAAAAATGAATGACCAACAAAACATTTTTCTCCTTCATTTATGTCACACAATGCTTTATGAGACGTTTCTCGCGGTTAGTATCATGGTTGCAAGGCAACCTGAACAGCGCACGACCGTTCCATTTCATAAGCCTATCACTTCCGCACTTCTCATACTTATAGTACGCACCGTACGTAGTACGCGTAGTGCGCGCACTTCAAGCGTGCAGACCCTGAATTGGGACACAACCCTTAAAGACATGTTGAGAAGATAATTTATCCATTTAAATCAGCTGTGATGGATCAAGGACACATCTAAAACCTGCAGGGACACCAGCCCTTGTGGACTGGGATTGGGGACCCCTGACCTAAAGAATAGCACAACATCATCCAGTTATTTGTGATGGCAAATCCACAAACTGATTACTTTACAATCCTTATCTTAGGTTTTTGAAATTACATGTCCCATTTTCTATCTATCTATCTATCCATCTATTTCTGAAGTAACTTTTTACTTTGTTACCTATTTTTTTAGTGGTAACTTGCTGATTTATTTGGGACTGAAGTTGATTGAGTAATCAATTTTTCATGAAGTAGAAAAGCAAGTTGCACATGAATACAGCACGCTGCACTATTTACTTATTTGTTACATTTTTAAATCCTCCCCAATTTCTCATGTGAGATGATGAATGAATATAAATCCTTGGAAATACACAGACTGCAAATCACACTTACGCATGAATAATCCTTTCATTGTTTTTTCTATAGTGATTCATTACTTTGGAGATTGGCCTGTAAGTGGGGCTATTCTTCGATGGTCTATTAGGATTGTGAGTAATTATCCCTTGGTTCCTCAGTTTCTTACAGACAGAGAGAGAACTCCCGGGAACCACATGACGTAAATCAAACCCCCAGCAGAATAATAGCCAACAAGCTACATCTGAAAACGAAGCCCTCACCACCATAAGGGAGCACTTTAGGAGAGAATATTAGCTTAGTCACACAATAGTATTACTGGGCTCATTAACCACAGTTATGCAAGGGATGTTCAGTATGTATTTCCTATTAATCATTTCAAAAGTAATAGTTCGGTGAGCACAAGTTTCTTACATTACTCATTACAGTGCATCACTAGCCAAATGTTGGTAATAAACACTTGTCTGATTCCAAAATATATTAGCTCTACCTGGACTGTTTTTACAGTGCAACAGTGATCTGGTGCTGGTGGTGATACATTTTTGAGTCCTTGTTGTGTAGTGTTTGAGAGACTGACAGTCGAGGCAATACCTTATAAAAGAGTTCATCTATGTCATCTCAAAGAGAAGATGGCAGAGATAATACATAAAGTTCCATTTTATTGAAATGCATCCACAGGTATTGTTCAAAAACACATGAAGCTAAGTCAAAGATTTGTAAAACATCAGTCATGGTTACAGCTAAAAATAAAACTGCTGTTAGAACAAAACAGTGTCAGGAATGACAGAAAATCTTACCACTCAGTTTGTCCTTAGATTATCATCAACCCCACACCCAATGCTCTCCTTTGCACTGCAAAAGGGTCAAAATGGTGTGAATGGGACATCCGTCCCATCCAATTGTTACACTTCTCTCTCCTCTATGAACAGGCTTTACAAATAAAATCTATAATAGACAAATTTGTCTGCTCCATGTTCAGAAATTGTCAGAGCTCTGTTACCACTATGTTCTATAAGCATGTTTTACAATCTCCTCAGATTTTGACAGATGAATTATTATGCAAGTGATGACTCACACAATGAAATAATGATCAGATAGGTAAAAACATTAATTAATTAATTTGTAGAAACGCAATTAATTTTGACTAAGAGGATATACATGACCAAGAATGTTCAAACTGTATACAACTGACACAACTTTGACACAACAACGTCATTTGTTTTTACTGAGAGTCCTTGTGTAACTGTCTCCCTTTTTTTCTTTTACCCTTTCCCTTACAGTGATGTACAATAGCAGAAGGTTCCTTGGTAGAAAACTAATAGGACTACAGCGTTAGAGACACTCTCATTTAGTCAAATTGTTAATATAAAAAAAAGTCACCCACCCTGGTTTACACAATGTCAAAAAACTTGTCATTTTGGTAATTGCCACCATTTATTCCACAAAATAAAAGCTTGATTTTGACACATGAATTAGAGGCTTTCGGTGAGGTACAACCCATCACTGGTTAACAAAAGTGGTCAGACAAAAAGTGCCAAAGCAATTGTTAAAACAGTAAAACAAGTTTTGAAAGTTTTAGTTTATGCTGTGATCATTTTTTCTGTTTAGTTTTACTAACAGCTCAGATAGTAGAAAATGTCATCCTGTATGAGAAAAAATATAAGCTACAGGGAAATTGTAACTTTGAACTTTGGTGCCCGCATAACATGAGCAACACTGAATGCATAAACATCCTCTGTCTATTAAACAATGCTTTGTTACAGATTTATGTGTAACTAAATATATATTTATATATATATATTTATTTATTTAGTCCTAACCCACCCACGTCCATGCTGATTTAATCTGTAGAAGTTTTTTTTTTATTGTATTTAATTAAAAATATAAATGAGCAAACGTTTACTAGAAATATAGCTGAAAACATGAAGCCTATAGAAAGGTAAGACATTACTGACTGTACATCTGAACATATACAAACAAATACACAAAATAATGTTTCCTTTCTTTGGCCGCATGTCTTAGGATACATTCTTTGTGTATTAGTAGATGATAATTTCTTTCTTTCGTTTATGACCTTTGTGTTTTCTACTAAAATCTTTTGTGTTTACATCTTTAATAAAATACATTTAGAAAAGAAAACTATATTAATTTATACCAGCAGAGAAGTTCTAACCAAGTAAATGCAACACCATGATATAGAGCACATTATGACAAGCCAGACAGCTACACATCTTGCTTGACTATCTATATTTTTATTGCTGCCAAACCTCCAGTCCACATAGACAGTCCTGAATTTGGAGTCGTTTGTTGTCTTATGATCTGCCAAATGAGAGCTGGAGCATTTTAGCCTGCAGCAAACTAATACTAATAAAACTAGCTATTACCCCATGTGATCCATAAATCAGTGTTAAAGCTTTAAACAGAATTGTGTTTATCAACTGCTGTGAAATGCAGACTTGAATTATTTACCTTGCATCACCGCATCATGTGGAGGTGTTTCAGTCTTTGGGTCTAAATTAGACAGATTTAAATGGTGGTCAGGCTCAGAAACTTTAGTTAAACATCTTGGCCTTGCAATATTGGTCATTTTTTCTAATGGGTTAGATGTTTAGAAGGTGCTCTATGAAGGAATTAGTCTTTAATTGGTCAATGAGTTAGCTTAGCCTCTTTTCTTTCCTGACTGATTTTGGGTTTTTTTAACAGTTAGGAACATCGATTGATTGTGAAATTACACTAAGACTTGCGACAGCTCATTTCAAAATGAGCAAATGTTTCGTCCTCAGCAGCTGCTTGTGAAACCACTTATCCTTGTTCTGATTCGCTGTGCCTGTTTCAATTGATTTTGATCTTGCATTTACATGAATGATGCCTTATTAGACTTAGACGAGTGGTATTGATTGGTCGTGCAATTGAAGCCTTCTCCCTTTTAATACTGCCTGTTTTTCATTTCCCACAAATACTAATCCTACTGATAGGGATTAATACATATCAATAACACAGTGCCCATCCCTTGTTCATGCATTGTTGCAAAAAAGAAAAAAAAAATGTTAGCAACTGTGATGGAAGTGTGATGCATTGGCTTGGTTTTTGAGCTTGGTTTCTTATGTGTGAAAGCTTGCAGCTTTTTAGACATAACAGTCTGTCACTTCATCTTGGAAAAAAAATAATCCTTAGATTAGAGTTACAAAAGTCTCACTAGAAAAGTTGCTGAAGCTACAGCATGACTACCTATATAAGTCTCTGTTGTGTTATACATTTATTAAACATCATTTACTTGATCATAATTTGCATACTGTGATAAAAGAAGAAGCACGGTCCAGACCAAATCAAAATAACAATTAAGCTTCATTTTATTAAAGCAATAGTGTATAACAGTACTTAACCAAGGCACTTTAACAAATCGTCAGGTAATTGCGAGCAGCACTGGTGAAAAGCAACACTTCAAGTCACAGTGCAAAAAGGCAGGTGAGAGAGAGGTCAAGTAAAAACCATCGATTAACACGCTTGTGGACATCACAGCGAGGGTAAGCTGCACATGTAAGGGCACAGCCCAGATAATAAAAGCCAGCTCCTGGTTGAGCAGATATTAGATGATAAGACAGGTGAATTGTTCTGAGTGACGCCAGAGGCCCCTCGCAAGCAAAACAATTCTTTCAAGTCCACAGCCCTCTCAACCCCCAAAAGAGTTCAGGATGTACTTCACACACCATTACGCTCAAAAACAAGATGGCAACCAAGCGTGCAACCTGTCAATTTTGCCCACTCACTCATCCAGGTATTGTAGAAAACGGCAGCTTGCTTTATTTCTGTTTTTTTATTTCTTTAAATAGAAATTGTTATAATTTGTGCATTTTTAGAGCAAAACTGTACAGGATCTATACAATGGCTTGGGCTTTTTACATTTTTCAAATCTGCATAATGAGGAAGTGGAAGATTTTTGCCTATTTTTATACATCAGAAGCGTATAACTCTTGTGTGATGTTCTTTTGGCCAGTTTGGGGTGGTAGCGGTAGTGGGGGGTATCTTGTGGTAGCTAAAAAGCTTTGAAGTCCTGTTATATGAGGAGCCAAAGCCTAGAGGGTGGGTAATTACACACAGATTCCTGCAGTGCTCCACGTGATCTCAAAAAGCTTGTACTCCACTGCCCTCATGAACACACACATCAACTCAAAGTGAAAGGAACTGGCAGATTCTTTGAAAAGCACAAAAACAATTAATCCTACTTCCAAAAACACCATGCTTATACACAAAAGTTTAGCTCTGTATTTACTACAGTGATGGCACAGAGCTGACTCAGACTCCAGTAATAAAACTCCATCCATGCATCTTTCTAACATCCAGTTTCTGCCCTTACCACTCTAGTGAAATTCCTGGGTCACAAAGTCTACAGCTATGGCCAGCTTCTCTTCATCACCTTTGCCTCTGAGACCCCCGAGCTGCTGCCCGACCACATCGTCCTGGTCCTCGAGGGCTCTGGAATCACTCTGTCTGCTGACCTTTCATCCCAACCAGTGCTTGGTTATCACCCTGGCCTCACACCACGGCACTCTTTCACCATCAGGTACAAGACAGCACTGAGAGGTTTCATAATTTTTGAGTGTTTGAATGTGTTCTAGTTTTTGTCCCTCTAGAAAATATCAAAGTCTTAGCTTATATGTTGATATGTTTGTTTTGCTTTGAATCTGTGCATCTCCCTGTCGCCTGAGTCACAAGAGTATATCCTATTCAGTACCGATTACAGCTCACCCACGTTGACTTTGCTGTCACCGTCCCAGCAGAGTGTCAGGATATGAACGCAGTGATGAGCCAGCTCCCTCATGCGCTGGCTGTCATGTAGATCTGGCACACGTTGCATTTCCATTTTTACATTTTATACATATAGCAGATGGTCTTACCTGCAGTGACATGTAATATGTGGAGCAGAGAAAATGCATCCAAAATACACAAAAGTGATACTGATAGTAATTCTATTGGGGTCAAAAGTGTTATTTTGGTCTAAAATCATTGGAAATAGATCAAAGAGTTAAACAATTAAAAACTATAAAGTAAGGCAGAATCTTGTGGAAAAAGGGGACGTTAGTCCACAAAAATAGAAAAGCCTTGAGAATTTATCGAGTGGAAAGAGAGGGCATATGAGGTATTTCTTTAATAGAAGAAACTTGTAAAAGTCGGATGTTCTGGCTGGAGTAGGGAGGTCACTCCACTATTAAGCTCGACGAGGCAGAGAAGGGGGGTCGGGCTGGAAGGATGACCAGGTCGTAGCATGGAAAGGAGAGCTAAGTGGATTATAGCGACAGCTTGCAGAGCACTGGATGGAGTGTAGGGTGTGTCTATAGCCTGGAGGTAGAGCGTGTATGCAGACAGTAGTGGTCCCTTTGCAGCCTCACGTGCCAACACCAAGGCTTGAAATTAGATACAGGCTTCCACACACAGCTAGTGGATGAAAAACATTATTGATTTCCATGAAGAAAATTGGTCTGTTGAAAGAGCAAATAAAAACAGTATATGAAAATGGTCACATAAATATCAGAGACGTAAACCTAAGTGAAACCTAAACACTGTAGCTCAGGTGCTTGGATTGATCCCTGAGTCCTCCGTTCATGTGAAGGACTGGTATACTGGTATACATCCTTCTTTTTTTCCTTTTTTTGCCACATATTGATACTGTTTGAATAGAAAATAGAAGTGCTGTATGAATGTGTGCGATTGGATGAAAAAGACTTGTGATGGAAGGCAGTTTGAGTGCTCAAATTGAGTAGAAAAGCATTATATAAGCATCAGATGATTTACAATTTCCACAGTATTTGGATATGAGCAAGTGATGATCCAAGAACAGAAAAAACGTATATTTTCACAAGCTGTAAAGTAAGGCTTGAGTCATGATACTGAAGCCTGCCACCGTAATGACTTAACAGTAGAAGTAAATCTCATAAACTGAAGTAAGAAACCATCTTGAAATTGTGTGGAAGTAGTTTAAAGCATTTATCTCCACTCATACATGCATTTATATTGTACTGTCTTGACTCCTTTTTGAAGGGAGCCTCTTATGCTTTCTTCCAGCTATATACATTTATCCTGGGACTCCACTTCTTTCCACTTGAAACTTCACCAATGAAGTAAATTTCACATCACTATTAGTCACTTTTATCCATCCATCCATCCATCCATCCATCCATCCATCACTTATCTGGGTATGGGTCAGCAGAGACACCTAGACCTCCAAGGTGTTTGCAAGTCAGCCGGAGATGTAGACTCTCCAGTGTGCTCTGGATTGTCCTGTGGCCTCCTCTTGGTAGAATGTACTTGGAAAACTTTGCCTTTCAGGGGGCATCCCAGTAAAATGCAGAACCAGCTAAACTGGCTTTGATGAGGGTCAGAGTGTAGACTTACTGGTAGTGGTGCAACGGCTCACGGTTGATCCGTAATCTGAACCGATTCTACTCCACGGTTTGGCACGCACGTGATCCGAAGATTCGAAAAAGAAGGAAAAAAGTATGTGTATGATGCGCGCGGTCAGTCTGTCAAGCAATAGTTATGGCTGGCGCTGGCGGTCCAAGTGGAGGAGCAGAGGAGTTTGCGGCATTTAAGCAGCCCTTTGCTGCCCAGTCCGACCGGGCTAAAGCTATTACAAAAGCTACTGGGGTGTTTAGCTGCAGACGGGAGGCCGTATTCCGTTGTGCAAAACAAGGGGTTTAAACTATGATGAACGTGCTTGAGCCACGCTATGATATCCCGTTGCACGTCCACTTCAGTGACAAGATCGTTCCAAGCATGTATGAGCAGGAAAAGTTGTGGCTGAACTGTCCCAGGCATCTTCTGTTGCCCAACTACAAATGGGTGGACCTCCAGGGCAACGGAAAGCTACGTGACCGTGACCGCTCATTATATCACAGCGGAGTGTTAGATACAAAGCCCTGTACTGCCCTATATTGCCCTTAATTTCTTTTTATTTAATTGCGTGGAATGAGTCTTGACTTGAATGTCTTTAATAGGCAAAAAATACTTAAATAAGTTAATAAGTAAATGTTAAAATTCTTTCGTCTTTTGCTGATCCGAAAGTTGATCCGATCCGTGACTTAAAACCGTGATCCTATCCGAACCGTGAGATTTTGTTGCACCACTACTTACTGGTAAACTGGCAGCTTTGCTTTCACACTTAGCTGTCTCTTCATCACAGCAGACTTGTACAGAATCCCCATGACTTCAGGTGCTATGCCTAACCTCCAACACCTGTAGCAGCAAATTGTTCACAACCCAAAGTGAGCACTCCACTTTTTTCCAAGCTGAAAAACAGGACTCAGAGATGTTAATTCTCATCCCAGCCACTGGAGTGTTGCATATATCCAGTGCAAACTGGAGGTTATTGCTCAATGAACCCAAAGAATCACAACCACACCCAAAGGAACATACTCCAGGTCCATAAATCACATGTAGACTAGCTGGCAAGCTATCACAAATCCTTGAATATTCTTAAAGGGATAATGAGCTGGTCCAGCATTCCAGGACCAGAATGAAAATTGCATTGTTTTTCCTGGATCCAAAGTTTGACTATTGGAAGCACTCTTATCTCCAGTACGCTGGCATAGACTTTCCAGCATGTGATGTTCTGAGGAGTGGCTGAGGAGTGCGATGTTCCTGAAGCTGGAATCTATCCTCTGGTTCCTTTTTTTTCAGCTCCAAAGCATGTTAAGCCTTAATGAAGTCAAGGAAGATCTCATCCACCAGAGGTTACTTGCAACCATTAATCAATTTCAGACTTCTAAAATAGTCTTGTAAAAAACATAAACTAATTTAAATACTTAAAAGAATTATAAAGAACACATTACAAGCATTCCCTTCACAGAAAACCATTTTGTCCAATGAAGTACAAAGATTTCAGTGAAATGTTACTTGCAGCTTGCAGTTCCAACTCTTTAACATTTCCCTTTATAGATGGAACAGCTTTGTCTTTTAGCACGAGCCTATCTAAAGCTACAGCTTTTTCAGGAGGGGCTGTGCTGCTCTCTGGCAGGAAGCACCTCCTGTGTTTTAAAGTGTTTTAAATGCACTTTAGAACAGCAGGCAGTAACACTACATATGAGCAGGCAGAGGGAGGTTTGGGGTCTTCACTCACCCCCGTTCTGTTAACCGTTGGGGCTGGGAGGAGGTGCTGGGGTCTGGGATCAAATCAAATAAATACATAATTATAATAAAGGTCAATCATATGCACCAATATGGCAAGACCATGATGATCCACTTGGTAAAGTAAATCTGCTTGGCATCTTTCTTGGCCTTCAGACAACAATTCTGATGGCTAAAGATCCAAACGGGACAGGCAAAAAAAAAAAGAAGGAAAATAAACTGATAGTTCCACAAATTTGTTTTAGCAATACTACACATAATACCAAAAATATTCATGCCAATTACTACCAAATACTGCACTTTGTCAGCTCAAGACAGATGTGAAAACTGACAGTGGACTTTCCTAATAACAATAAAAATAAAACACATCAGTTAACACATTAATTGATTGTACATTTGCAGTGACATAACAATCTGATTGTGAATTAGCAGGAGACACAACAGACAAACAAACGCACAAAAAATAAATAAAAATCTCTTCATTTTCATTTTCTTCTTTACTAGTTTCAATGCCTATACAGACAGCAAACAAAAAAAATTGTCTCACAATTCAAAGACATGTGGGCATGAACACAGATTAAACTGTATAGGCTCTGGATTCACATTCAGCAGCTACGCTATGGTCTGGGTCAGGCAGGCTCCTGAGAAGGGACAGGAAAGGATTGGTTTACAGGGGGTCTTACCTTCTACTCCAGACATGATTCCAGCACTAAATTCTATCTACAGATGAACAGAAGACCGCGGGAGAGTGAAGATGTAACGTATCCTATCAGTTATAGCCAAACAAATTGCAATATCGGCTGGATGACAGAGACCAGGAAGAGGTGTGAAGTGGAATGGGTGTATGGGCACAGGCAGTCTTCCAAAACTTCATTTTGTTTGTTTTTCAAGTGTTAATATTAATTTTTAATATGAATGAATATTAATATTTTGTTAAAAGATACAAAAGCCCTTTACTGACAAAGCACTGATTCCAAGAACCATATAACAACATACACACACACTGCAATATAAACAGGTCTGTGAGGTCAACATACAGTATGCTCACACTCACACATGTGTTTGAAGCTGAAAACTATGGAAAAATTCACAAGACCATAATGTAACACTAAGCTTTTCTTACTGTCTGTATTGTGATTAAAATGTCTCATTTAAATTTCAAACAAAAAAAAAGAAAGAAAAAAAAAGCTACAGCTTCATTATGGGCTCTGTTGATGAAAGAGTCCTCTGTGAAGTGGAAGAAACAAAACTGTTGGCTTTTGGCTGTTGTTGGTCATTTCTGTAGTACTTTCTTTGAAAAAGTCAAACAAATATAGCTATTCTAAACAACCAAAACAAGTGGAAATCCTATTTGCAGTGTACTCCAGAGCACAGCAGTGGAAAATATTTTTCAAGTTTCAAGCTCTCAGACCCAAAGCTCTTTCTGTGTCTGTGTTTACCATGCAAGAAAATCCATTCCTCTCCATTTGACATCAATCAAACCAAAGAGAAGGAAAAATCGAGCACTAAAAGCAGGGTAACGCCTAAGCTTTCGGCTCACGTAGATTTCATGCACATATGCAGACCTCATTATTAAATCTTGTTTAATACGAGCAGCCGCTATTGTGACAGCTAATGTGACAGAAAATCAGAAAAGAATCACAGCAGGTCATACAGATTAACAAAAATATTGAAGCTGTTGGTGAAACTAGAGGATGCTTGGTATATCAACTCAAAATGGAGCTAAATTTAACTGTAGATAACATGCCCAGAATGTGCTGTGTAGGTACAGACAAGTGTGAAGTCACAGTTCTATTCTCATCATTCGGAAGTGTAAAGATTTGATGGTTGGACAGTTTACTGAGGGAAATGAAAGTGTGAGTTTGCATGCGCAGAGAGTTTAGTTAATGGCAAAGTTAGGTTTGAATGAAATACTTTTCCCATATTTTTCATGACGCTATGACTGTGTGAGTTAATGCATCTCTGACCCACTGCAACCCTTTGCTGTTAACAGCTGCAGTTTTAATGTTTGAGTAGTTTCACTTAATAAGCTACTCTATAATTCATACTGTAGCCTCCCACAACTACATGTGGAGCCACATTATGTCTTGTAGCAATCAGATCACATTTACATGCAGAGAAATATAGAAATAAACATAAACTTACAGAGCGGTTTTATGCATTGATGCGTCTTATGGTAAATCTTTGTGATGTGTAGATCTTGCAGGCAGGTGATTCATATTGCAATTTGAGGGAAGCAGCAACTTTTTGAACACTGCAGGAATCACAGGTTGGATGTTGTGATGAAGATGGCGGCAATCAAAATCAAGCTGCTTCGCAGTTCCTGCCGCACAGAGCTGATGGTGTTTACATTGCAGCAGTCTGCTGTTTTGTTTTCTTGGTGTTGCTCTAATAGATTATAATATTCTGTGTGTATGTCAGTTGTAATCATTTGTGTTGTTGATTAGCATCTCTGTTTGGAAACTGAGACTACGCGCTGATTGAGTTGTCTTGTGCCAGCCTGCAGTTTCTCTTTACTGCATTAAGACCCTCAGCTGTTTTTGTTTTTGTAAACAAGTCCCGATGATGATAATGAGAGGATTTCTTTTTAGGGTTTTTCTTTCTTCTAAATGAGTCCAGTATGTTTATGTCAGTATAAATATATATTAGAAGTTATACTCCTGCTCTATCTTTCCTCCTGTACCTACTGGAAGAAAAGATCAGATCCCTCAATAAGAGAATTTCCATGCACTATAAATTAATAAAGTCCATTTTCTGTGCAATAATGCACTCTTAAATTTAATTAAAGTGAATTAACTTTATAATTCAGCTGTGTTCACACTGGAAGTGATTCGCTGTGCAATCAGAGACCAGACAAACTGAATGACATTTGTTGATTCAAGCTGCTATGGGCAAAATAAACGCTGGACAGGAAAAATGTTCTTAATTTGCAGGCATGTGATTCAATAGACAACCAATGAGAGTGCAGGACACTGTTTACTGACATAAATACATTAGAGGCTTATCAAGGTAACCAAAGCCCGAAACATCCACAAGAAACCACTGCCATCACTTTGAAGCTGACGGCAGATTTTGTCCTTCATCACTTAGCTTGAAATCAAGTTAAGGAGTGGCCTCGATACAGCCACTGCAGACAGGAACAAGGGGCAGGAACAAATGTTGTTGGGGTTTTTTAAACTATGGGTATATGAGTATTATAGCATATTATATGATGAGGCAGACAAAGAAATATGAACATATCCTGAACTCTATTCTCTGGATTCTCTGGCTGTTCAGTGTCTGCCTGTCCAGCATACTAAAAAGGCAGACTCTTAAAGTATATGTCACTCCATCCTAAAAAAGCAGCCTCGTGTCACCGCTCATGAGCTGCCTTTCCATCTTCTAGTATCATCCAAAAAACCCATTTTTTGATGACACTGACCCTCAGCTATATATTCACAGGCTGAAATCCTTAATCTGATCTTTTATCTAACATTAGACTTCCTGCAGTTCTACCCGGATTCATTCTTACCCTTCACAGTAAAGCTGCAACTCTGGAGTCTGAATGACCGGAGGCTGTAAAGGTGAACCCTGGCAGGGAAGCAGCGTTGTAATCAGTCACATTGTTGTACTAATTAGGCCTGTCAACCTGGGGTAGTAGGTGTAAGCAGCCTGGTCTCCACAATGAACCTCTTCAATACTGGGCTTAAGTTATTCACTCTATTTTTATTCACTTTCCCCATTTGGCCTGCCATCTTGTACCAAGTAATCCTCATCCCACTCCACACCTCCTGCACACTGTTTTGTTGTAGTTTGTCTTCAATTATGTCCTTTTGTATCAATCTTTTATTCTCCTTCTCAGCACTAACAGACCAGCTTAACTTCCTCCCTATTGTCAGCCCTCAAACCCCTTTTCTACCCTAAGACGGGATTTCATCTCCTTTGTTTCCCAGTGCTTGTTTAAAGTGAAGCAAAGAAAACAGCTAACCGTTTAATGAAATTGAAGGGTCTGCATAAAAAAATACAATGTTATGTACCCGGGGGACTCTGCTTTGTCCTCTGTTTGTACTCCACAGACCATGTTCTATTCTGTTAGCTCAAAACGGTCCTGCAGTGCCTCCACCGGGATCACACTCTTACAGTATCAATAGCAATATTAAGTTGTGTATTGACACCCATTGAAAAAAAACATACAAAAGAGGCAAGGTTTCATTTTGAAGAACCTGAAATAAGCTACAGTAGGTTACAACATTCTGAGTAAGCTGTACTTTGCTAGAAGGGAAGTTGCAGTGGTTCAAATTGGAGATGATTAGAGCATGAGCAAAGAGCTGTCCAGAATCCTCAGAGAGGAAAAGGCTGATTTGATGGATATTGTGCAGTGTTAACCTGGAGTATTAGGCTGTGGTTGCATTTGAGGCTGTGCGCAGACGTTGCTTGTGCTTGTCTAGAATCTCACTATGGATGTTGACAGTCTACGCAGGAGTCAGTACTTGTGCAGTGTTCTCTGTGATGGTGGAAAACTGAATCTGACAAAGGACAGAACAGTGTTGTTGGCATTGGTGTGGTGGGTAAAAGTAGAGATACCCATTACAGAGAGACTGAAGTTTTAGGTAAGGGGGAAAGCAGAGAGAATGTATTTCTGCTAAGGCAACGGTAGTATAAAAGGAAAAACAGGTATCTGTATTAGTGTACTGTGTGTATAATCATGTCGCTTTGACTGCATATTTACATTCATTACATAGTTTCTGCAGCTGTTTGCTTCATCTAAAATCTGTATCCACTCTAATTTCTATGTTGTTAGGCTGGTAAGGATGGTAATTAGGTGCGTTTCACTTTTGAATACAAAATACAAAAGAAAGCGATTTATTTCCTCCAAAAATGTATTCAAAAACAACATCCAATGTTAAAGCTTCCCATTCATATGCAAACTATGAAACCCACCTGCCACTGCCATTGACACAAACATCAATACAAGAGCAGTACATTTAGATCAGAGTAATGACTATTATCATAAACTTACCATCTCCTATTACCAGTTTTATTTCACTTTTTATATAAATAAATACATTCATATAATTCATATACAAATTTTGGTATCAATCCGATACTGGGTACATATAGGGTAGGTATTGCTGATAGTAATACCGATACTTTTATCTTATACAGGCAGCTTATGTAGGGGAGAGCATTAGTGTGACTTATGACCACTAAATCACTGAGAGTTTTACTTTCCACAATACTTTTTAACAAAATAAAACACTTTTTTCAGATTTTCGTGTCTTTTGAAACTGGGTTTTTGGAGACCTAGAATGTAAATGTGCCCGTCTCTAAAGCACTGTGGTCGGCTTCAGTTGCTTAAATGTGCTGTAGGCTATGAATAAAAGGACGTGACAGTCAACACAAAAAGCTTCAGATATTTTTCATAGTGCATGTTTGAGGTATACTTTTTCATTTCCAAATAAATATTTAATTTGACACAGTTCGGTGTGCTTTATACTGAACTTGGAGGATACACATAAAGTATCAATCCTACCACGCTAGTATCGATCCAATACCAACACCAGCAAATATCAATACTATTGATGATTTGATCGATCCGCTCACCTCTAAGTCCCACCCCACACTTTTGGAAGCACTGCTCTACAAAGTAGGTCATTCATTTTTTCCTCCGGTCAGTTTGCATAACTACATTTAGCAGCATTATTTAGTGTCTGTGCTTTGTGTTTACTGTTATTTATCACTCGCTAAAATGCTAACATGTTAAGCTGCTGTGGTCAAACTGCTTAACATCTAAATAACAGCCTCGCCTCTGAGAGCATGTGAACTTATTGGCAATAGCATTGAGCTCAAAGCACTGCTTTAATTACAGCCTCACAGAGCTGTTACAGCAGTAGCTTCTAAAGCTGCATCCACACTGGAAGTGATGTGGCCATCAGAGACCATAATACACCAATAACATTTGGCGACTTCAAGCGACTGCAGGCAAAATAACTGCTGGCGACATGAAGTGGGTAAGCGAGACAAATTTCAAATTCAGCTTCTAGGCAACCAACTGAAGCGACTACCAGTGTCAGTGCAGGAAACCGCTGATTGACATATCAGGGAACCGGAGACTGAAATGTCCACAAGCGACTAGTAGTCAGTTTCAAAATGGTGCACGCTGAGCAAATCGCTTCCAGTGTGGACACAGCTTTAATATGCTTATTTTCAGAGTGAGCTACACAGCACAGATGGATAAAAATCAGTTTATAGAATGTAACACCACAGTAAACAATAATATGTATAATATAATATTTTAAATAATGAAGGCCGCTTTTTTTCTACCTGTAAACTGCCACTATATTAACTTTTCTTAAAAATTGTGCTTTTAATTTGAAATGTATCCTGTAGTGAGCCCCTTCAACTCATCATAAAAGACTGAGATCTACATGATGGCGCATTGGTGTGGTAGTTAGCACCACATGGTCCAGGGTTTGAATCCACTACAGCTTGCATTCATCTCCCCACATCTTCATCAGCTCTCTCTGGATATTTCTGCTTCCTCCCCGAAGGTTTTGCAGAGCTGATTAATTGGTGACTCTAAATCGTCCATAGATGTGAATTGTGTGTTTATATGTGTTAGTCCTGTTACAGATTGGGAACCTGTCCATTGGTACACTGCCTCTCACTCCATGACAACTGGGAGCAGCTCTTTGACTCTGAACCTTCACCCTGAATGGGATAAGTGGAAGAAAATGGATTGGTGCATGAATACCAAGTCCAATTCTGCCCTCCCTTTAGCTCTTTGTTTGGTTCACTTTAAATTCATAGGAGGGGGGAAATCGTTTTTAGCTAAAACTGAAACACTCAGTACTTTTTGATCAAAAATAATAATCAGAATTAAAGTTACAGTTTCTACTAATCATGATGCTCCAGTTTTTATTCTTTCTTGACTTCTTTTTGACTCACAGTGCAGTTACAGTTACATGATAAACTTGCAAACATTTGACTTTATAAGTTGACAGTGATCTACAATATTGGTACATCTAAGATCTGTTTGGTTTGAAAGGGAGCTCTTATCTGTACTCTGGTTCTTGTGTGTAATCTTATTATGGAACAGTGGCTTAGGTTTACCCTTGTTTTTTAAGCTGAGAAGAGCATGTCTTCTTTGCCCAGTCCATCAAAAAAGGATTCAGCCCTTCGTCTGGCACACTGCTTGTGACTCTCTGTCCAATTCTTCCCTGCCTATCACTGGTGTCTGTGCACCAGTAATGACTCTTCTCTTACCACCAAAAGCCCTGGCTAAAGGGACTTGTTGATCCTCTCTCTGAAATGCAGTGGAGCTTGGGGAAAGAGCCAGTGATTAAATGTTCTTCTCCACAGTTCTCCACAGAACTTATTACTCTTGTCAGGTACATGCTTAGATGCACTTCACTGCACTTCGCTGTATCATTCCCTCGATTTCTCTTCGCACATACATACACAAATAGTTTAGCTTTTTATTTTTTTATGTGCAACAATTAGATGCAATACAAGCATTAAAAATAATTGCGCTCAGAAAGTGGAAATATATGTGCTTCTAAGTGTTTTTGCCAAAGCTCGGCGAAAGCATAAATAAACATGAGCATAAACACACGCGCCAAATCTCTCCTGAGTGACAGCATCTGCATTCAGAAATGATAAATATCTTAACCTGTTAAGTGGCTTTGTGTTCCCACTTGATAGCAGAGATCATTTCGGAATCAGATGAAGAAGAAATATATGGAAGCTCAGGGATTCAAGCGGAGGGGATTGATGAGAGGAGGGGGGTGAATGGCTTATATGAGGTAGCTTTCACTCTTCTCTCTGATGTTCTCCATGTTCACTTTTTGTTCCTTTGAAATTAGTAGGCGGAGAGGTTTTATTGACTTGCCTGTAGCGCTTTGTGTACATCTTCACCATGTAAGCTTAATATTCATGTGATAAGATGCCAAGCCCTTGCAATTCATAACATAAAGTATCAGCTCTTCCCCATTTTAAATGCTAAAAGTAGTCTTTCAACAAACTACATAGATGAATGCTTGTGAAAAGTAGTTTTGGCTTATTTATGATACAATGACCCTCTTCAGTCCTGTTTGAGAAACTTCATATAGACTGTATATAAAAGATGGGCGTATATGTGATTTCCACTGGGGCCAGCTGCATCATATTTCAATGCTTGTAAATCCATGGCTCTCTCTACCTCACAGCACCAACCGTATAGTTTGGAAAGGCATATGGGTCAGGAAATTTTCAAAATAAAAGACCTTGTGTAAACGAAATGCTGTGTTTCTGAAATGTTTCTGGTGTGCAGAAGGCGTAGAAGAAATATTAAAGAACAAATCTGCGTCACAGACCCACACTGAGTATATACACGGTGTTAGCCTCCAGGCATCCTTTCTAATGGCAACAAGGGGATCGCTGTTGTTAGAGTTGAGTGCCCTCAGTGGCCTAAATGCTCAAATCAGAACTGCAAGTCCACAAACCAATTTGCAACTAAATGATGGCTACATCTATTTTTTATAGTCTATAACATCACTCTCACTCTCTTCCAAAATACATAAATATTTTATTTTATTCCATTACAAGCATATATTGTAAATATCTTTGAGTGTTTGCAGAACATAGCTTGGTCTGAAACCATCATTTACTCCAAGTAACTTGGGTTTAATATGCCAGTTTTTGGGTCATGTATTTGTATTCCTAGTAATTAAAATGAACCTCATAGTTAGTTACTTTAATTAGACAACGAGAAATTGGCACAATTGGATAGCTCATAACATGTTCCCACATGTATGCCTGTATCTTTTGGTATCTACATTGCAGTCATGTACTTCATCATTCCTCTGTTTTTTATACACTGCTTGTGTCTTGCTATCTTGCTCACCTTGTATCTCTATCTGTCCTCTCTAAGGGCATTTGTGTGTGCTCGTGTGTGTTTGTGTGTGCCCGCTATTCTTTTGGGCTTTTCTCTCCTGATGATCTCCTCTCATCCTCCATGGAGCAGCCTTAATTACAGTGTGGCTCTTCGCGCTCTGCTTGGTGCTGATTAAAAAGGACACTGACGCTCCATGGGGAAAGCATGACTGGGAGTTTGTTCACTTTCATGCACACTCTGCTTATCGCTGTCTGACCAGCTCCATTACCATGGCTTTGAGGCCCAGTTTGTAATTGCCTCTCTTTATTACTGTGCCTACATGTCAGGCCAGGGAACAAGGACCCGCCGCATCCGGCGAGAGTGTGTGGCAAGCCAGGAATGCACGCACGCACACACATACACACGCATAAACATGCACAGTGTGAATCTGAATGCTACAACCCAGGCCAGGCAGAAAACAAAGCATTTTCAAAGTGAGCTAGTGTCATGCTGAGAACAATTGACCTAATAAAATAGAGGCCCTCAAACACTTGCACATAAAAGGCCTGACTTAGCCTGATATGGTTAACAAACCAAAGGTTTGGCAACTCATTCTTTTAAGGTTCTTGTCTGTGATGACAAGGTTTTGATTTTATAATGTATTACCAATTTCAAATAAAAAAGACAGAAAGGGGCACAACCATCGTGTTTATTCTTTTTTAAAACAAGCGTGAACAATGACACTAGCTTTGAAAAGGCATGGCGCTGTTTTTAACATTGAACACATACTGTAAAAGATAAAAGCCATCCACTAGTTTGTTCACTCCAAATATGAAGCCCATATTTTAGCTTTATTGCAATTGCTCTTTCATTTATTTAATTATTTATTGAGTATTGTGCAAAGGTCTTGAATCAGTCCCCATTTCTTTATATTTAGCTAACAAGGGAAACAATTTTCAACTCAGTAATGACCTGGCAAAAAACCTGAGAGATGCACCTGGTCCTTCAAATTATTCATCTACTGTTTGTGAAGCTTCATCCCAAATGCTCTCAGTGGAAGAGTCGCTAGAAAGAAATCATAAGGCCTTAGGGCTATTATTATCATCATTATTATTGAATTTTGATTATTATTTTTAGTTTCACAAAACACCAAAAGCCACAAAATGCTCAGAATTACAATTAAATAAACAAACATAAAATAAACAATATTAAATTCAGTGTGTCGGCTTTTATTTTACTTATATTTCAGTATTCCAAATATTAACTCACAAGCTTATTAGAATTGTACAAACTTTGTTTTTGCTTTAAACACAGTATTTCCATGTATGTTTCCTGTTTATTTGTCTGTTTAATTTTTGGAGCTGGAAATGACCATATTAGGACATGGTTAAAGCTAAGTTTTCACTTAATGCTAGCAAGCTTGTTTGGCCACAGACTGCATATTTGTTCATTTGTCCATTTGAGGAACTACGCTTCTTGGCACTTCAATGTGTACTATATTCTTTAGTCCTAGGTTGGTACACAAATTAAAGCTGAGGCTAATACAAAGGTGATATTTTCAGAATAAGTTAAAGTGTTGGACAAGTTAAACTTTTTAGGGTTGGTGATGGTGTTGGATGAATTAAGCAACCCTCGTATTCTAAAACAGGTATCTAATGGTTTTAAAGCTAATATCAGTTTTGGACATTCAAATTAAATTTTAAAGCAATAGCTTTAAAATAGGTGTAATTCTTGCTATTTCATCCTTGGTATTTTCTGTACTATAAAAATGTTTAGTGGATTAAATTCCATGTATTGGTAACCGCAGACTCGATAGCTTGACTAATAGAGCATATTTTTTATTAATGGGAAACACCATTTGGTAATGATGCAGTGCTGAGTCCCACATATTAGACAATGTTACCTGTAAGTCATTCCTTAATGGAGAGTATATGAATATATCACTTAATCCATCTGTTCCTTACCTTTGGGACCTTGAAATAGTGGGTGAAAAATTTTCAACACAACAACACGGCGCAGAGCTGACACAGCACCTGTCATCAAGATGGAAAGTACGCGTGATGCCAGAAGTAAAACAGGCAGATGTCAGCTGTGCTGACTGCCTTAGCAGAACATCCTCCAACAGATGGCAAATCTCTGTGATGAAGACCCTGAATATATGTTGAAGTCAGCATATTTACATTCGGTTGTTTTCTTTTTTGAATTGTTTTCTGTGTTTCATACCAACTTTTAGGGGCGCATTATGGGAAACATAGGGAACAAAGTTAAATGTGGAAAATGAGCTAAAAGTATTAAGATTGAGGTTGTAATATTTTTAAAAGATTACAAGTTGAAATATGAAGAACAAAGCTGACAATCCAAGTCAAAGTGTAACCTCTACTGCATGGCTATCTTGACAAAGTGCCTTGAGCTCATGAATTAGTAAAATCACATTTCAAAACTGGTTTAAATCATTTCTCTTTTAGCACATAAACAATGTGAAAACAAGTGTAAGAAACCTGAAGAGCTTGTGCAAAAAAACCAGCATCTCTGGAGAAAGAAAACCCTCAAGAAAGAGTTGGTTGCCATGATGTAAACTGACATAGACGGTCAAGACATATGCAAGGATGATATGATCTATCACAAGAGGCAATAAGACAGTTGATCGAATTGTTTAGATTAATCATATTTTGTATGTGTAGGACACAAATCTCTTTTTACTTGTAACATATGTCTCTGTGTATATATGTCTGGGTGAGCCAGTATGATTGAATGAATGAACATTGTCAGCAAATCTTAACATCTATATGTTTTTAGAAATCATTTATTATAAATCCCAATTCTTTGGATTTTCATATATAATAGGTTAATATTATCTCCCCCCTAAAAATGCCATGCAATGTTCTCCATTTGCATGTGTTTCATGTGTCATGTTGACCCAACAGTCTTTAAAATTAGTTCGACAGGTTACTACATTCGAAATTAAAATCTTGATAAAGCCCTGCAGGCCTTTTAGCAAATATTAAATAAATGACACGTTTGCTGTTTTTCTTCTTGACAGGCTTGATGAAAACGAGAAGAGATTTAAACCTGCGCTTTCGGCCTTTGACTTCCAACTCCTCCTTTACAACCTGACGGCTCTCAAGATCAGCAATGCTGGGGGACACAACTGTAAGTGTTGGTTATTGTTTATGAACTTGTCCCAATAAGCATATCCAATGCATTTTTACATGACTTACACTGGAGCCTTAAATGGGTGGTCATGTGTATGTGCTGTAGGAGCAAATAAAATCTATCAAATCTATTTTTCTGAAAGCACTATTTACAAATAATGCCAACATTTAGAGGCCTACAAAATTACTAAAATCATTATTTTTTATGACCGTTTTCTGTAACCAGACAGGAAAACATTATTCAAGCTGCAGCAGAACTTGCTAGTAAATTGGTGTTGGTGTTTGTGCTCGAGGAATCGTTCAACTGTCCCCTATCTGGCTCTGCAACAGAACGGGACATTTATTCCCAGATGTTTTGGATGAGTTCTTGAAATTTGATAGTTTGTATTGTAATGAACCAGCGGGATCTGAGAGGCATTACGGTGGATTAAAGCGTGGAGGAGACAGAACAGCTGGACAAAATCACCAGCTTCCTCACACTTACTTACACCATTTTAATTAGCTGCTTGGTGCAGGCGTCACCACACAGACTCTTATGTAGTTCCACATGCATGGCGTTTAGGCACAAAAAAGAAAAAAAACCCCACACACACAGGCACACTCATGCATATTCCATCAAACTGTTTTCTGTACCCACCCACCTACCTACCCACATGAACGTGGTATCAAAGTCAAGCACACAGTTTACACCGCATCTTTTGCACATTATGGGGGAGAAACTGTTAATGACTTGTGTTAGGTCTCAAACTCATTCTCAAACAGTGTTAGAAGTGCTTTATCGCTGCAGGCAGTGCAACAAACTTTAATATCCAAACCCCATAAAGCTGTCCTCTCATCATTCTCATCTCTGCCTCTCACATTTTCCTTCATTCTTTAAAATTCTCCCTGCACCACAGAGAGTCTGTTATTAACAGAACTGTATTACTTAAGTGACAGTATTGTCTTTAGGTTGTTAAGGCAAGGCTGCGATGGCAGTCGCAGTAAAGAGCTTTTATTTTCCCCGCCACAAAAAAAATTAGGTTTGAAAAGCAAGTGTGGCCATATTTAAAGTTTATGGGAAATCAATGGCTTAATGGTTAAATGTACAGGCGCCTAAGGGGACCTAAATTGTCAGAGTCTGCCAGGCTGCAGTAAAGTCATTCGTTGCAAGTAAAATCTCGACTGCTCTGACAAGGTTTCCTGCAGAAAAAGGATTGATGGAGAGAACTTGCACAGCACGACTTAAAATGGAAGGCTTTTAATTAACCGAAATATAGGCTTCAGTATCTGAAAACTCTTTTAATTGCACATTTCCACCCGTTGAACGAGCTAATAGAATTCAGGAGCTACTGGAGAGTAAAGGGTAGAGGCTAAGGCAAGTCGCGGAAAGGGAAGAGGACCGGCTTGCCTACTGATTATCCCTCAGAGGTGTAAATGAACCGTCTTTCATCACCGCTCAAGGAATCTCTGAATCATGGCTTGTTAGATGTCAAGGTCCATCCTCTCCTCTGGTTCTTCCACTGTCTCGCCCCTCGCAGTTTCTGCCACTCAGGTCATTATGCAGTCGCTCATCCACACTTGGTTTATTCCTTATCTGACAACTGCTACATAGTCATACGTGCAAAGAATCTGTCCGTCTGTCTGGCTATTGAAAATGGACACGGTAATGTACACCAAAAGTAATTTTGTGTTCTGCGGCTGTGGCTCAGGCAGTAAAGGGTGAGAGGGATACAGTTCAGCATGGCCTGCCCCCATCACTATTCATGAGAGGAGAGCGGGATCTTGAAAACCCCACAGGAACTGCACGTTTGACATACCTCCACAGAGTCTCCTGTCTGTTTTTTTTTTTTCTTGTCTTGCTCTGCTGCAGTGATTTATTCATTTGCTATATCAAAGAGTCCCTGGATCACAAGTGTACGTGTGTGGGCACGTGCAGGCACATGTGTGTAAGCAAGCATTAAGTGCGCCATTTATGGCCGTGTGGGTGGATGAATCGGTTATTGTGTTAGTGTGTATGTGTGGGTGCATGTGTGTATCTGACTGTAAAATGTAAACACGGGCCAAAACCTATAATGAGACAGGGAGAGAGGGACGGCACTGCAACAAATGCTAATAACCTACTGCTTAACAAGATGCAGAGACCTCCCACTGTCACCACCACACACACACACATACTTGCACCTGTCGCTTATTCCAGAGAAAGATTTGTATTAACATCTTTGACATTCCTCCTTTTCCTTCCTTGCCAGACACATCACAGCTCGCAGGAGTAACCATGACCTCAGCAGTCGTCTCCGCTGACCCAGCCTTTCCTCCTGCTCTGTGGGTGGAATCCTGTTCCTGTCCCCCGGGCTTTGCGGGCCAGTTTTGTGAACAGTGTGCCCCCGGATTTACCCGGGAAGAGCCTGCTAGAGGGCCTCTCTCGGCATGCGTTCCATGCAACTGCCACCAGCATGGAACGTGCCATCCAGAGACAGGTAATAAGTGAAACATTGACATTGCGTTGTACACAGCTGTGTTCATGTGATAAATTAGAAAAATGTCAGGAATTCATAATGAATTTGGTGTCACTTCACTGACAGCCAGTCAGCAGTATTTCTGTTTCAGCGACTCCAGCTGAAGTAGGGAAAAAAAAAGCATGAAAATGTTGAATTCATAAATCAAGCGCATTTCATTTTTAAAGGTGCACTTCACTAGTTTCACAGTCAACGTACTACTTATAGAGAGTGTGCCACAGTCTGTCAAAACAGCTTTTTTTAATCTCTCTGTGTCTTTGGGGGGCCTCGGTTGTATACGAGAAAACATCGTGAGTATCGGTCAGAAATGTAAACTAAAGTTTGGAGAGTATAAATTTAAAAAAGAAAACACATATGGCAAACTTCACATGGAATTCAGAAGTCAAGAGTGATCTAAATAATATCAGAATAATCCTTTTTAATAGAGGTGGATTTCTGTAAATAGCCTATAGCTGGCTATCTATTTGTTCATCTGTCCATCGTCACAGAGTCCATTTACTGGAGGTCTGTGGTGAATCTATGTAGAGCCAATGCGGGCTATGCCGATGGCAGCAGGCAGGGAGGTAATGGCGTCCGGTTTAGTAGTGCAAAAAAGAGTCCACGCACATCCTCCTCATCCTAGGGGGCAGGTGTAGAGCTGAAAAAATGCAATAAAGGAGTAGTAATGGTTCGCATAATGCAGTATTCCAGATTCCTTATTTATTGCATCTGGTAATGTTTGTGAATCCAATATCTCAAGAATGAAGAGACATAGGAATTTCAAATTGATACCACAAGTGTCTCTACTAAAAATCCCGGGCGAGGTCAAATCTCAGTGACCTCGATCTCAAGGTTCAGGTCAAAGGCCAGGCTTTCTGAAACTCTTGTGAATGCAATAAGTTGAGAACGAGGCAACGTAGGATTTTGAAATTGATATCATAGGTGCATCTACTAGGAGGCTCAGGATTCTAGTATTCAGCAAGTATTCTTGCAATTGATTTCACCCAGCCAGCAACCCTTCCACATTTTTTCCAAATCATCAGCAGTAGCAAGGGGGTCACCGACTGGTCTCTAAGCCTGTGAGATTGGGGCCTTATCCAGCTTAGAGTTGCCAGGGGGGTCTGGATTCTTTCCCAGCATACAGTGGAGAAATGTTGAGTACACCATGCTAGTCCATCACAGGGATAATGGAGAAACACACACATCCACACCTACAGCCAATTGTGAATCACTAATTAACCAAAAATACTGAATTTGGGCTGTGGGAGGAAACAGGATGAGCCTGGAAAAACCTAGAAGTGTGTTTCTCATCTCCTTTTGTCCTAATTCTTGTCTTGCTTTTTTTTGTCCTCTTGCTGAATGCCCACTGTACCAGAATATTATTATGATAACTGACTGCTAATTGAATACTGTTTAGATGCTGATTTCAGGAGCACAACGTTTTACATTGTCAGGCAAAAGAGCACTCTCATTTGCATGTAAATTTGCAGGGATAGTAATGTAATTGAGAATGGAAAACAATAACACAGCACTGGATAGGAAAGAAAAAAATACATGTAAACTACTGATGCTAAATGCTTTCGATTGCAGTGTAACAGGAGACAAAAAGGTAAACAAATCAAAATACATCTTCCTATTTTGTGTCGTCTCCCCCTTCATATACTGTAATATCACACATTATTACTCCTGTTTCTTCTCCAAGGGCACGCTTTAGCTTCAATGTTTTTCTCTGAGCAGAATCAGAAATGATTGTAACTCTGTGTCTCTCAAGTGTCATAAAACTGTAAAAAAAAAAAAATACTTATGACTTAAACCTGTAAAGTAATAACCGCGGCAATCTCTTAGCAACCAAAGTAACCGCAAGGTGTTTTTTGGTGCACCACCGTATATCTCTTTGTGTCCAATTTAAGCTAGCGATAGCAAGCAAGCTACCAGAACCGTTAATTAACTAGTCCGGGACTACATATCTTGCCAGCAATTTGCCAGCAAACCCAGAAACTTCCAGCAACCACTCAAAATCAGTTAAATAATACTAAGTTTACCAAACATCCAGTCAGCAACAGTCTCTATGTAGTGTGACTTGAAGGAGCGAAGCTAGCTGGGCAATATATGCCTTCCTTGAAGCTTTGCGTTTCACCTGAAAACAAATTTACTGGTTGATCACATCAGCCACTCCATAACAAGAGTTTATGAAAATTTATGAAATTTCTGTACTATTCTACATTTGATGACCTGCACGTTGAAAAAAATAACTTTGGAGAGTTAAACTCATCTTATAGAAAAACAGTAAAATGCATTGTGCTGACAAAAACAAATCCAACTGACATTTGTCGTAATTCCCAGCAGCTGTGTCTGGTCATTTGCCTAAATGTGCTAAAACATTATTTGCAAACAAAGAATGAGAAATGCTCTTTCTGATAAATAAGAGTAACAAACCACTGTGAATAATTTCACATATTGTTTTGACAGCTTCAAGTGTCAATTCAGAATCAAGACAAAAAAAACGTAGAAAAGTGTCAATTTCATTGTGTCATATTCGAGTACAGTTTTACCGTTAGTCTCATGTGGAAGTGCTCAATAATGCCACTATTAGTTTCTATTAGTGTTTATTGTTTATAGAGTCTCTTTTTCAATGTCGGAGGCATTACTAAAAAAAAGTTTTGCACATTACTCATTACTTTCCTTAAAAGTGATGTAGTAGATTACTTAATTGCTTGCCAGATAAAGTAATCAGTTACGCTGTTTGCTACATTAGTTACGCATTACCAAGCCACTTAACAGTATAAACCTGAGGCTACAGTCCCACACACTGACACAAATCCCTGTCCTGATGACGACAAATAGGATCTTTCTTTTAGTGTTTGCACATGAACACAAAACCAAGAACACAAAGAGTTAAAAGCCAGCCCAAAGAGACTTCAAAGTAGTCACCACAGGGATTGTGCAGATGCTTGCAAAGAGTCAAAGGTGTGCTGTTTCTGTCCAGGACATACCATTTCACTCCTTGATCCAAATATCAATGATATAGATGCCAATGCTGGCATTACTATTGGATCGACACTAGCATCAAAAGGTTAATACTGTGTTTCTATTCCATACTGTATGCAGCCCTCTGAATGGTGTTAAATAAATAATTGTTTTTGGAAATGAAAAAATACACCACAAATATGCATGACGAAAGATGTCTAAACTTTTTTGTGTCCTATAACACATTTAAACAACAAAAGTGCTTTAGAGACATTCTAGGTTCTACAAAAACCATTTTCCAAATATATGAAAAACTGTAATGTGTGTTTTGCTACGTTAGCTATTGTGGAAAGTAAAAATCACAGCAATTTAGCTGCAATTTAAAATGTGTTCTGAATGTCAAAATTGATGATGATTCATCTCACAAATCATGACACACTGCTCTTAGGTTAGGTTAAAGTATCAGTATTGGTATCCGGAGTACTGACCCTATATTTACTTTGTATTGTATTGATACCAATATTTACAGTACCACACTAACTCTTGTCTTTTTTTGCAATAAAAACAAAAATAATCTCCACAGTTAAAGACATAGATCATTATTTTCTTCCTTCCTGCACGCAAACTGAAATCAGCTGATTAGACCGCAAAGGCACAGGATGAAAAAAAGCATGGTTGTTTTTTTTTGCTTTTTCTTTTGTTTTATTTATTTGTTTATTTGCTCAATCTTCCTCAGATAATTGAAGGAGCTTTGTAACGCAAGTAACATCATAATTCTAACTATAATGTCATTACTGTATTTAGCCCAGTAATGCATTACATTACTGTGTTACTGAAAAATGTAATGGGATTTAAAATTAACCTCCTAAGACCCAAACTCTTTCATGGCATGCATTTTTACATTTCTCTTTGCTATTTGGGCTCATTGTGACCTGATGAATGTAAAAACAAAGAATTTTATTTTTACCTGATATAGTTTCTAAGAGGAGGATATCAGGCCCTTGTAGAGCAAAATTTAGTATTCCAACCCCAAAATGATGTCCAGTACAATCAACAGTAGTAAATACACACAGAACAAGCAAGTATGCAAATCTACTACAAGTGATAAAAAAAGTAGTACAAGTAGTAAAAAAGCAAAAACCACCAAATAAAGCCCAAAACATGAGTAAAAGGCATAGTCTTGGGTGAAAAAACAGGAGTCGTAGTATTCATGAAAAACATTTGTAGCCTGAAGTAACTGCCTCAAGGTTACCTAAAAACACCTTAAATCCATTTAGCGAGACCAGCTCTTAAAGTTTTAAGAGATGTTGCATCTGATTCCGCGAGGAGGGAGCTGCAATGCCCTTTTTCCAAATGAATTTGGGAAAAGGGCATTTCAATATGATGCCATTCAATAAAATACAGATTCAAGTCTCTAGTTATAAAATGAAGTCTGAAGTATTCAACCAGTGTTACATGACATGAGGGATCATCACGGGTTCTTGAGACAATATTTTTCTATCACTGGGCCCGTGAGAGAGGGGAAGAACAGAAAGATGGAGGCTCTTTGACTGAAACATTTCTTTTTTTTTTTTAGTCTTTCTAGAACTGACATTCAGTCATCATCACTTCAAGGGAATGTAGCTCAGCCATCCCTCAGGAGCATTGGCAAGCTATCACTCAAAACTTAAAAACTGGGTGGCTCTACTAATACAGCAGTATCCTCATTTCAACTAATCTTTATAATAACAGCTAATTTAAGAGTCTGTAATAAAAGTACCAGACTTTTTTTTCTTGTGGGCGACAATAACAGCAGTCGGAGCACGCTTTCACATTCGCATCCCAAATGTAACGTTCTATAAATGACAGAAGTAAAACGGCAGCTGTTGGGTGTGTAAACAAGTCAACCTGTGTGCGCTTATTTAGATATGCTTACGTGTCTGTCAGCGTGCGCTCTTTATTTTCCTCCCTGAGCCTTTTCCACGCTATCTCGTTCGCACAGCTTTTAAACGACTCCATCTCACCAAGAGCAGACAACTATCCCATCCAAGGTCCCACCCTCCATCCTTTATCTTCCCTCAATCTCTCTCTTCCTCTCCTCACCCGTCTTCTTTCCTACCCTACAACTTGAAGACTCAGAGATATGACCTAGTTAAGAGATGCCTGGAGCTTTGGCTGAGAGTGCGCATTATGTTTGTGTGTGTGAGTGTGTGTGGGTTATAACACTGACTCTGTGTGCATATGACTGAGGTCCGGAAGCAAGTCTAGTATCACTGCCTGCCTGCCTCTCCCCTAATTAGACTTGTTAACCGCCTCTTGGCTAATGATGTCTAATTTGCTTGCAGATTTCCTGTCTCTTATGTCTCTTCTCAATCTGGTTGTCTCCTTCTCTGTCACACGCTCTTTCTCTCTCCCTCTCTGCCTCTTCTTTTTCGGCAGACTCCCTTGTCAGTCTCTTGCTCTCTCCCGCTTCCTTCTTCCTGTCAGCTAAAAACTCCACCTGCTCTCACCAGTCACCTTGGCTTTGTTATGTTTTTTTTCTTCTCCTTTTTACGTCCTTTACTCCCCTCTGTGGGGAGCGTTCTCCAGTTTCTACTCCCTATGTGGCCTTCTGTCTTTCATTGTTGTATTTCCTTTATATTGGCATAGTAGTCCATGCTGTTCTTTTATGCTTTTACCAAGGCGCACAAATGCTTTTATTTTAAACAGGAGGTAGTAGCATTAGTACTTCAACTTGGACCAGAAAGAGGGAAAGTGGGGAGGTAATCAGTTTTGTGTTTTCAGCATCATTTGAACACAATCCATGCAATTTTTATTAACTCAATCATGAACGTGCTTAACCGTTTTGGCATCAAAGTGGTTTATACACAGCAAGCGATACTTTGGAGTGTCGTAATCGTATCTTTATCATTTTCCCCTGTCAGGTCTCCTCAATTTATGAACAACTTTCACTGAACAAACACACATACACACCCACGCACACATACACATACACACCCACACACATGCTTTTCAGGATGCGTTAAAAATACATACCTGGCTCAGACACTATGCAAATGATGAATGAGAGGAAAGCAATGTGTCCTCTGAGTCATGTATTATAAATGTTTCTTATGATGTGTCCCCTGGACTGACACTTCAATAGCGCTGGCTGTTTATTAGAAAAGGAAGCTAGTTAAAATTATCCTCTTCTTTTTTTTGGAAATGAATGATGATGGCTTGTCGCCTTGTGAACACAAGCCGGCTTCCTTTATATAACAGCAAGCAAACAGGCAAGAGAGGCGCTCCATGAATCTATAAGTTCTGGTCAAGGGGAACTATCAAAGTAAGTTGATTAGAGACATCCTGTTCATCGTGTGTCACCAGGAGGGCGGACCAACCTGCTGTTTCTTCTATCAGAATCTTAATTGCTGTATAATTACCTAACGACTTGTATCATCATGCGGGGTGTGCCCACAGACAAAACTGGGATGGAATTTATTCGCTGGCTGCCGAGGGAAGCTGCAGCCAATGGTGCTTCATAATCATGATTTATTAACACTCCCTGAGTCGTGTCGGTCCTATTTGCTGTAGAGCAGCACAACAGATTGGAAATGTTAATATTTGTGGTGGAACAAGCAAATTGCGCTCTCTGCCGAGCTCTTGTGCTGCAGGGCCAATGAAGTCAGACATGTTGTTAGAATGCAAAAAAAAAAAAAAAAAAGAACATATGTGTACACTATAGGTTTCCACAGTTTCACAGACCTTTACTTTACTACACCACAGGACCGGACGCATTTCTTTATAGCATGTTGGCTGTGGTAATTGCATATACACCATCCATAAAACTGGGCAGAGGCCCTAATTTATGATCTCAAGGGGGATATGGAGGCATAATTATAATGTATAGATAAAATGGGAACACTCAATTTTCTATGCACCCCATATTGCAGGAGAGCGCTCATTAATCAAAGAAACAACTGAAACACACGATGCTCTCAACACTGTGCTGGTTAGTGAGTGTTAGGGAGCTTTATCTGAGTTCCCCTGTTAGCGCCTCTTTCTAATAGACCTGTGTTCTCTTACAGGGTGCATTACATTTATACTTACGTCTTAAGAAAACGCTACCATCACTGGGAGGTGGTTGGCATATATAAAAGCTGCAACATCCACCTCATGTACAGCATTGTGCAAAAGACTTGTTTTTTCAAGTTATACATTGATTTGCATGGCATTGAGTGAAATAAGTGTTTGATCCTCCAGCAAAACTTGACTTAGTACTTGGTGGAGGAACCCTTGTCAGCCTCTTTACAGAAACTCTTTAAATCCTTTAGGTTTCTTGGCTGCTGCTTGGAAACTTGAAGCTTCAGCTTCCTCCACAGATTTTCTATCAGACTTTGGTCTGGAGACTGGCTAGGTCATTCCATGACATTAATGTGCTTCTTCTTTAGCCACTCCTTTGTTGCCTTGGTGGTAAGTTTTGGGTTACTGTCATGCCGGAAGACCTACTCAAACCCATCTTCTGTGTTCTGACTGAGGGAAGGAGGTTCTGGTCCAAGATTTTGCAATACAAGACCCCTTTCATTGGCCCTCAGTGCAATGAAGTCGTCCTGAACCCTTAGAACAAAGCATAATGTTTCCATCTTGATTGTGTGGATGGTGTCTTTGGGTCATACTCATCATTTTCTTCCCCCAAACATGGTGGGTCGGGTTGATGCCAAAGAGCTTGATTTGGTTTCATCTGACCACAGCGCCTTCTCCCAAACCTTCTCTGACTCATTTAGATGTTCACTGGCAAACTTTTTAAGACAGGTCTGTACATGTGCTTCTTTAAGCAGGGGAACCTTGTTGGCGCTGCAAGATTTCAATTCAATCTAGTGCAGTGTGTTACCAATGATCTTGCTGACTGTGTTCCCAACTGCCTTCAGATCATGAACAAGTTCCACCTTTCTAGTTTTGGGTCGCAATTTCATGTTCAATAGACCTTTCTTATGATCATCCTTACCCCAAGAGATAAGCTCTTGCATGTAGACACAGACAGATGGCAACTGATGGTCATTTTACATTTCTTCTTCCATTTCTGAATAATCAAACAATAGCTGTCAACTTCTCGCCAAGCCTCTTGCTGATTGTCTTGTAGCCCATGCCAGTGTTGTGCAGGTCTACAATCTTGTCCCTGACATCATTTGGCTGCTCTTTGGTCTTGCCCATGGTGGTGGAGAGGTCGGAATTAAAGAAATTGTTTATGCAGACAGGTGTACTTTGTACACATAACAAGTGTGTTATGTGTACAATGTGTATTGATTGATTGATTGTTTGCTTGTAATCTGTGTACCTCATGGACACACAGCCAGTCTGTGGGAGCCAGAATTCTGGCAGGGATGTAGAGGACCAAATACTTAATTCATTCAGTGACATGCAAATTGATTTATTACATTTTACTAATCTGTTGTTTTCTGGATTTTTTTTAAAGTGAGTGCAAACCTACAAATTCAGTAACCAGTATAAATACTTGTGGGGGGTTTCTGAGGACATTGCTTCAATTTTCTTTTCTTTTTTTAAATTTTTTGTTTGTGTTCAGGTCGGTAAAATTCCTTTTTTCTGTGTAATTTTATGGATGTATCTAGTTCGTTGCACTGAGTTTTCCTTGTCTGAACTGATTTCATCAGGGGAAAGGTCGAAACCTTTTCAAATCTGCAATCACTGACAGTGTGACTAGAAGCTAAGACAGGCAGACAGAGTGTGCACATTGTTTATCTTTCTGTTTATTTTTGTGTAGAATAAATGTGCTGGTCGTGAGGAGATAAGTAAAGCGTGCCAAATAGGATCAGCAGTAGAAATTACATGGAAAGATGCTTTGTAACGGACTACATCTGTCTTATTTTGCACTTTTTCACTTCCTTTTCCCCTCACTGTCGCTCCTCATATCCCATCATGCTGATACAGGCCAGGCATTTCAGGGCTTAGCCTGCAACAAATGCAACCCACCAGAGAGATTAAGGGGCTGAATAAACCACCACTAGAGCGAGCTTCCCTCTGTATCAGTTCTTCTGCCTCAACTTTCTCTGAAAGATTTTTCCAACTAATGACCTTAGAGAGGCTGACGATGGCATTTAAGGAGGCATTTGGGAAATGCGCGCCCTGACTTCCTCTATCTCCTTCTAAAGTGCCCCTTTGTTGGTAAACACTGACTCACAGCATTCTCCAGTTTAACTTGGCATTCTAATGAGCATGCAGTAAGCAGCACACTTGGTCATTTCTTCATCTGTACCTTAATTGATGCAAGGAGACAGGTACTCTGGGTGATGGCCTTTATTAGCCTGATTTCAATGTATTTTGCTGCTCAAAAGCCCAGACCAGGAGAAAAAAATCGCTTCAGTTCCCTGACCTCCTCCACTAGACTGCAGTGGGCGTGACATTTAGTTATGCAAAACCAGTGCACATTATTCAAAAATTTGGCCCTGCACAAATGTCAAAGTGAGAAACAAGCATATGCTGTTATGAAACAGAACAAGGAAAAGAAAGACCTTTTTATTCAGCGGCTTTGGAGGAGATGCACATGCTGTATTCAGGTGCGTGTGATAGACTGAATGAAGCTGGCCGTCTTTATCCCCTGAATATTAAAGCCAAGTGCTGAAAACACGTGATTTGTCTGCATTTATAAACTGGCCCAATGATCCCAGTTTGTGGATGCACAGCGTGGACTTACAAACACAGCTAACGATCGCTCAGATCAAACTGAGCTTCCTCTTCAAATCCCTATAAACTAAATACTTAAACCCATCACTTCACATTAATAAAAATGCACAAATACCTACCTCGTGTGCGATTTCCCATTTATAATATTCTATTTGTGCAAAGAAAGAGAGAATAATTAAATGACTGAATAAAACAGACCCAGTGTTGTTTTTAATCATGCCTGACTTTTAAAATAACAATATTAAATTGCAGCTTTGTGCCACATGAACCCATTATTGCGTTGTTTATGTTAATTATTTTATAATGAAAATGATGTGGCAATATGCTTTCGGCTGGAAACAATTGGAAAAGCCCTGAGAAGGATCATACTGAGGATCTGAACATTAAAACCGCTCCTTACATTAGGTACTAATTGGATTCAGAATGGTTGACCACTTACAGATGGCCACAGATTTAAAGAATAAAAACAAGAGGGGAAAAAATCTACCGCCATGATGGTGCTTTGGACTTTGCACTAATTGCTAATGTCAGTTCTAATTAGGGATGGGTATTGATAAGATTTTCACGATTCCGATTCCATTTTCGATTCTGTTTAACGATTCGATTCTTTATCGATTCTCTTATCGATTCTTTTTTTTTAAAAAGGGAGAACATTAAGTTCGATTAGCTTAGAACTTTGTTTTATATCTTCCCTTTGAACAAGATAGAAATTTAGGAGTAACATGGCCTTACAAACCCAACAGTGAGATCTTAAGAGATCCACAGCCTACAGCTCTTCAATGGGGTGTCACAGGGTCCCCAGGAAAAAAAAATTGTAAATGTAAAATAATAAAATAAATATTCTTCTGTAGCAATAACAAAGTATAACATAAATTATTTTGTAGCAATTACACAAGAATATCCAGTAATGTCCCTGCCTACAATTAAACACATTCACTTACTGAAAATCATCTGCTGTGGCAAATGGGTGCAAACCTTTGACCACAAACTTAGTCACTGCTCGGTGACATTCGTCTATCCTGGCCTGAAAGGAGACGCTACCGGTAGACTGCAGCGAGAACTGCCAGCATCTGAGCCAGACTCTGTCTGTCTCTCTCATCATGGTCACCTAAACGCACAGTAATGGCAGGTTTTGTAATAAGGCAGATCGCGCTACCATAATATGCACTGTTAGTTGATTATTTACCTGCCGCATTAATGGGAGAGGACGTGCAAACGTTACCGCTGCTGCTGGGTTGAGATTCACGAGTCCGGAGCGGAATTAAAAACACGACATTCATTTAAGGTTATCGCGTGTTTTGTGAGCAAATGCTTTTGCATATTCGTAGTGTTTCCTTCCTTAAATGAAATATCTACTTTGCAAGTATTGCAAGTTGCCCTGTTGTCATCCGTTCTCGTAAAGTATAACCAAAGTTTTGAGCGTTTGAGCCGCTTACGCGCCATGTTTCCTGCCAGGTAAATGACGCTCCGCAACGTGGTGACGTCATTCGGGGCGACTGGAATCGATAAGGGAATCGTTTGCAAAAATTGCAAACAATTCCAAGGAATTGAAACAGTGGGAACTGGTTCTCAACAAGAACCGGTTTTCGATACCCATCCCTAGTTCTAATAAATGAATTAACTCTTTAAGATTAATCACAGATTGTATTCAAAAGATGAAGCAGCTTCTGAGTGAAGCCAATTATATGCATATTTTGTAAAAGCCAGCAAGAGCCAACTCCTCTGGTTGCAAATCAGATTGTATAGTCTTATGTGAGAAAATAGCCTTTCAATTATAATTTTCTATGGCCTCTTCCAAGACTTTATTGGTGTGTATATGTCCTGATATGATAGGTGAACCGTCACTGTATGGACAAAAGTATTGGGCTGTACCTTGTAATCTTCAAATTCTGGTGTTTTCAGTCACGTTGTCACAGGTCCATAAAATCAAGTTTTTTGCCATTCAGTCTGCCTTTACAAACATTTATGAGAGAATGGGTAAATCACCAATGCTACTGTAATAGGATGCCACTGCAACAAGTCATAAATGTCTTCTCTCCTACATATTCCACAATCAACTTCATTGGTACAGAGCATGTGAAGTTACAGGGCAGCGTCGTCTAGTCCTCAGTCACCAACGCTGTACTGATTCACTGACTGCTGAGTTCCAAACCATTTTTGGTATTAACATGAGCACAAGGAACTTCATTGAGTGGGCTTCTAAGACTAAGTAGCTCCTGTAGGTGTAATCTGTAGGTTGCCCACTACTTTTGTCTATGTAGTGTATCTTCTCAGGAAGACCAGAGTGTTGTACAAAAGGAGGATTAGAAAAAAAAGAATAGATAAGAAATAAGTGAAATATACCTTAGTAGGTGCTAAACATACACAGTCATGGACAAAAAAGGTACAGACAGACTCAAATGCTAGTAAGTAAAAATATGTTTAATGGTGCATTCCTGAAGAAGTTGGTAGTCCCAGTCAGAACTTTTTGTGGAATGCCCCCTTAACTTCAATTTTCCTCTCGGAAAGTCTTACCATAACACCCTGAGGTGGTAGTCCAGTTAGCAATCCAAGATGGCAGCACTGAACATAAACAGTAGTAAAACTGTAAACATTTCATTTGTACTGCCACTTTTATGTATTATTGACTCACTAAATGAGCCATATGTAGAGCACTGACCAGACTCTGTCCATTAATGTGTTTTTTAAGTGCAAAGTCTTATGCAGTCTTGTGCTGTTTTGCTAGTGATGCTATGAACCAAAATTTTTTTCTCGCCTTTTCTGGAATGCGCTCCAAGGTATCTGGAATGCGGCATGGGCATAATTTTAAAAGACTCAAAGGAAAGGAGAAAATTTGACTTTGAAGGGAATGCTGTTGCACAGTTTGGGGGTAAACACAGAGAGGACACGGTCTCCTCTGAGTTTAAATCTAAAGTGGGGGAAAGCCAGAAGCATCTGACCGGAGGGACCTGGAAACTGAATAGGGTTGTAGGGGTCAGCGATGTAAGAAGGAGTCGAGCCATGAGAGGCTTTGTAAACAAGCAGGAAGCTCTTGAAATTGATTCCAAACCTCACTGGCAACCAGTGGAGAGAAGCTACCAGAGGTGCAATATGATCTCTTTTTTCGTGTGTCTATGAGGACCCCAGCAGCAGCATTATGGACAGGCTGTAGACGGGACAGAGAGGACTGACTGAGACCAGAGTAAAGTGAAATGCACTAGTCTAAGCAAATGAATCTCAATTTTGCAATGTCTCAGAAAAAAAACTGTTTTATTGTCAACAGCTTAAGGAAATTCTGTTAAGAATTGGATGCCCTCAAAGCGTATGATGATTTTATCCATCCTGGGATTGAGGACACAATATAGTTGAATATCATCAGCAAAGCAGTGAAAGGAGATATCGTGTTTACTGATGATTTGACCCAAAGCAAGCACTTTCTGATTGCCAAGTGTGAGCGTGCACTGCTCGGTCGGCAGGTCCACTTTCAAAAAAACCAAGATGGTGGAGGTCAAAGTGCTCATCTCAAAGCACGTGTGATATCCTGGTTGCTACATCAATCATTTATATGCAGTCTGGGTTTATAATGTTTAGTAGGTCCCCCTTTTCACTTGAGCTTGTTTGTCATTAGTTTGATGGCTATTTGCTCAAAGACTAAACACCTTTAACCTGATGATAAAACTTTATATACGCAACTGCCAACATTGTTACAGTTCATCCTGAGGTTAACATCTATACAGTGTGAGTGCTGCGCTTCAAATTTAATGCATGGGAATCCATCTAACAGGTGCAAAGATGAAAAAAAAAAAGGATAAACTTCCAAACCTATAAACATAAATGTTTAGTTGTTGAGGTACTTTAGTCTAGGGGACGGCTGAAGTAGTCAAAAATCCTGAGTTTGTCTCTTCATGCCATATAACACGGCTCACTGGGGATCTTACAGTTAAGTCTCAGATAACAGTCTCACCTTTTAATTACATGAAAAAAGAATAAGCAGTTTAAGATTATTATTGATTGGCTTTTTTAAGCAGTTTTATGGAATTAGCATTTGATAAGACATCATAAATCTCTTATTCAGCTCCTCCCTAACATCTAGGTAACCCAGAGCCAGAGTGAGACAACATGAGCTACAGCCACCGCTGTTAGAGTTTCCATCCCCGGGATACCCAGGGGGCCTTGGCCGTAACAATTTGGCTGACAGCGTCTATACACAAAACAGCAATTGATGCATTTATTTTCCACAGTCACAGCACGACAGAACGTATTTCCCCAGTCATCCGTACTGCACACATTATGTATGGCGCTGGACACAATATACTGCCCCTCCCTCTCTCCTCTGCAGCAGTCCACTTATTCAGAGCCCATGACAAGCCACATCTGCAGCAGCAGTCACTAGCAGCATATCTGTGTTAAATTAGAGAACAACATCGCCATAACAGTCGCGCAGCAGATTTAACCCGGCTTCCACCCTTGAGGCCTTAAAGTGGCAGGCCAAAAAGTTCTCTCTCTGTCTCTGCCTTTCTGCTTTTATTTCCTCCTTCCCTTCATTAAAGCAGTGTGTTCACATGCATTAGTAAATAAATTTCCTTGGCCAGAAGCATTTTAATGTTCCAGTGGGCTAAGGAGACAAGCCTCCTGGAAAATGTGGAGCTCTTGAAAAACTCATGTTTGTGAAATCACATCCGTGCTGCACTATTGTTTAATGTGCATGGGAGGGGGGGGGCAGAAAATGTAGGAATCTGTTATAGTCCACGATTATTTTCATGCGTGTTTGTGCTGAGTCGTGAAGTGACGAGTAGCCTAAACACTTAAGTGGCACAGCTGAGTTGCTTGTTTTCCTTGTGTGTCTGGCTTCACACGTCATCAAGGGCCCCACACGTCGCCCTTCATTCTCAGAAAGACCTCCCAAGATGGTGCAGAGTGACACGCAGTGATCTTAAGAATCTCAATTTAGTCAGAAAATAAATCTTGAGACTTAAGAGGCAAATGTAATAACAGAGGAGAGTTGGTCTACGATCTCTTTCAAAACAAACACACACAAAAATATTTAAGAACCATCTCTCCTTGGAATATCTTTCCTCCTTTTCTGTCTCCATCTGGTGCTAAAGTTATTACAAGCTACCACGAGCAGCGATAACCACTATCTTTGGAAGAACGACTCCGTATGAGAGAGGAGCAGTGAATGATGCTCAGATGTGAACGAGAGAAATGAGTGAAGCCGCCTGTCTTTCATTTGTTCCACAGTGGCCGCCTGCGCCCCTGCAGCTATCTCTCAGTGATGCATTCCACTGTATTTCTATTGGCCACAAGTGGCTCCATTAATGAAGCGCATTAGTCCTGGGTGTGAATGCGCTCCTGCAGAGAGAATGAGTGCAGGGATGGGGCGCAGGTAGAATAAGCACTGGTAGAAAAGAGCTCTTTGGAGGGTGATGTATATATATGATGGAGGACTCGTCTTTAAGAAAAAGAAAAAAAACCAAGGAGAAATATTGCTCTGCCATCACAAAAGAGACAAGGAGAGCAGAGCACTGAAGTGCAGGGCTCCTTAGCTGAAAGGGGAGGAGCGCGAGAAGGTGAAAGCAGAATAGGAGGATTGTGTGGATTTGTCAAAGGATTCAAAACACACTGCTCCAAACATTAGCCTCACAGAAATCCCAGTTCATTAACAGGCCGAGTGAGCGGTCATTGATTCATTGATAAAATAATTCTCCAGGGATGCGGTCGGCATGGCGATGAGGAGCGTCACGTGTTCCTGCCATTCAGCGCCACTTTGCGATCCGTGCCGTTAGCTTTTCCGAGGAGCCGATAAAATGATAATAGCGTCGAGGAGGCCCTCGGTGGCTCCGCTGCCTCATATCACGCTCAGTCATCTTCACACTCAGTAAAGTCAGCACATTTCTGCTGCCATTAAATTTACTATGGCTCATTGGGGATTGACACTGCACAACATCAGTGTCATTGGAATGCCTTGTGAAATTCAAGAAAGACTCACTTCTTCATGCTGGAAACAATCATTATTGCTAAATGCTCTGTTTAAATGACTGGCATTACATGCTTGAAAGTTACTATCATTCACCTCACATCATCGAAGAACTAATAATTATTTTTTTTCCCCCAGAAGTCTACACTTCATGAGGCAACAGCATAATTGTTACCGCTAATGACTTTGCAGCTTTTATTCCATCTCATATACTCACAGGTTCACGATGGGGGGGGGGGGGGGGGACGCTGGTTGCGGTGATCCCCCCCCCCCCCCCCCCCCCCCAATAACTAGAGGCAAGAATTTCTTTACTCCATACTCCAATATTCAGTGGTGTGAGCTGATTTAAAAATGCACAGCAGAGAGCTTTTCACTGAATTACACCGTAGGCTATGAGGGGAGTGATGGGAAATTTTAATGAGGACTCAGTAAAAAAAAAAATTACATGCCTGCAGATTATTTGTGATCCATGTTACTGGTTTTCTGTCGAATATATAAATAATATATATAATTAATTATTATATATATAATATTTGATGAATACTAAAACACAAAAAAAATCTTGGAGTGCACCAAAAAAAAATATGCGCAGTCACACACAGAAACCCAAATGCAGATACTATTTTTATACCCTATTATTAATGTCTTCCAAGAATAATAGCACTTATTATTTTGTGGTACACTAATGTGCCACTTTAAATCATGTCAGATTTAACGCTACGAGTTTCAAAGGCCTACGTAGGTCTCTTCGATTCAGCGTGCGACTTCAGAGCCACGGCGGGTCACCGAAAGCTGCTTTACATTCACTCCATATACCCATAAATTATATCAGTGCCTCCACTGCTGTGGGTATTTTCTACGATTATCATGTCATATCAGTCAGCACTACCCGTAGCTTAATGGATTTGAAATGTGACACGAGGGCAGAAAAAGCAGCTCGGTAAATCGAGCAGAATTCATCGGGGATTTTATGAACGCGCATGTATATCAACACATTTTGCACGTGAGTAAATCCTTTAGAGTGGCTTAAAGGTGCAAGTTGTTCTTCAAAAGAGGTTTCAAAACAACAGTTTGTTTTTTTTGTTTTTTTTAGGACATCATAGAATTGGTAATCTCTCCCACTTGGAGGGGGAATTGCTTTACTTCTTGAAGGTCTTTCGGACCGCATTTGGCTTATATTTTTCCCAAAGCAATTATAGACTGGGTGAATTTAGTTGTCTTGCGCTCTCCACGGTGGGCTGTGGAGAGCGCTATGTTTTTTTTTTCTTTTTTTCCCCTTTTATTAACAGAGCTGGAGTATCTATGGGGAGTAGGTGCAGTGATGGTCAGAGACACAGCGTCCTCTGCTGGTGATGAGGGAAACATTGTTTTCTGTCCCCTGTTTGTGAGATAAACAACACTGTCTAAGCAGGTGTGCATGTGCATTACCATTGTGTCTTTTTTGTGTGTTTTTCAGGTGTATGTGAATGCTCGGACTTCACCACTGGGACGACCTGTGAGCGCTGCCTGGATGGTTACTATGGCAACTCTTTGATTGGCACACCTGGTGATTGTCAGCCTTGCCCTTGCCCAGGCCAGACCAGCTGTGTCCAAATTGCAGAGACAGGACAGGTGGTCTGTACCAACTGCCCTGCAGGACAGACAGGTGACGTGAACAATTTAAACAAATTCATATGGATGGGAAGCACACTGAGTAACGAGCTTTATGTCAAGACCAGAGCAGTCAGAGCGTCTCCACACGACAGCGTGATACTGAAAAGAAGGTGGCTGTAGCGCACCCCACCTTAATTTGAGCTAAGGTCGGGTGACGGTGACCTCCAGCAGTGTTCTTTCTCACTTATTCATCTATTGCCTGCCCGTCTCTCTCTCACCTCATTCCCTGTGTAGGAATGCGCTGTCAGAGGTGTGAAGATGGCTACTATGGTGACCCCCTAGGGCTCTCAGGGGCAGCTCAGCCATGTGTGAGATGCAACTGCAATGGTAATGTGGACTTCAACGCGGTGGGAATATGTGACCACGTCACTGGGCGCTGTCTGAAGTGCCTGGGACACACGGAGGGAGATCACTGTGAACGCTGCCAGCAGGGTTTTTACGGCAACGCCCTGGACCAGACAGTGGGCCAGAAGTGCAAGTGTGAGTAACCGAGAGTGTGCCGGTAATTTATTATGATGCTAAGATGTCAGTGCAAGATGAGCAATGAAAGATGGGTCTCCTGAAAGAGTTCCCCTGCACTTATAGATGTGTTTGGCTTACTTCCCTTGGAAACATCCACTGCATTCAACCTTTTTTCCGGCAGTGTTGCATTTAAACTGTATCAGCATACAATTCATACTGTCATATTGTTGTTTACAACCAGAAAGCTACAATAAAGTAATGGACATATTCTGCTAAAGGCTACTTGACCTTCGAGTTGGACTTTTAAAAAGAGGAAAAAATAGTCCATTCAAATTGCCTTCAATTCAAGAGTTCTATTTTGACAGGTATAGCTTTCTTGAGTCATGAAAGGCAAAAGCTGAAAATGGTTTGAACAAATGGCTGTGGGTCAGAAAGATAACACAAAAAAAGAAGAGACTCGCTGGGCTGGGAGAATGGAAAGCGGGAAAAAAAACTAACTGAAGTTACAAAAGCAGAAACAGTAATAGCTGTGACGTGTTTGTCCTTTGATTTTCTTATCCTTTTCTTATGCTTCATTCTACCACAGTTGAGCCTCTACAGAACAGAACAACACCACAGAGGGATATAGGACATCTATTATTCTATTCTTTGTCTTTTCTTATTGTTTTCATAATGAATTGATAAACTGGGAAATGTAATATTTGGTTTGGCTGGTGACTGAAATCAAGCTGTATAACATAAACAAATCACTCATAACTGCAGATGTGAAAACAAGATGTTGTGTTAGCTATTTGCTGATATATTACTATAATCATTTATAAAGGATGAGAAATGAAAATAAAAAAAAACAAAAAAAACACTTCAACCCTGTTATGTTATGATTGTTGCACAGGTTGGCCACCAGTGGCACTCTGCAGCTTCCCTGTTAGCAACATGTGTTTGGAACACGATGAACAAGTAACCTACATCTCCTATTGAGACAATAAAGATTCCAAAACACACGTTTTTGATCGATGTAAAGGTATCAAACTCTGCACTAAAATTGGTCTACACAAAGATGCACATCCCTAGATGTTTCTCCTAGATCATTGTGGCTTGTTCTTAAAATCAAAACTTTATTTATCTTTGTTCGTCATACTAGCCTATTTAAATAGATGACAAATACAAGAAATCCAGTGTGCCAGTTGAAATTATACAAAGTAGGCGTATCTTGTACCGCAAGCTGTTTGCAAGCTGCAAACAGATTTTTTTGTTTCAAGTTTTGTGTTTATTTCCTTTAGCATGCAGCTGCAGCTCTGCTGGAACATCTGGGCATGTAAATGAATGCCATCCTCAGACAGGAAATTGTCATTGCCTCAGTCATGTGACTGGACGGGATTGCAGTTATTGCGAAGTTGGCTTCTTCAACCTCCAACCGGGCATTGGATGTGAAATGTAAACAGATCTCCTGTGCGCTTCAGAGTTGATTTGTATGAAAAGCAGTAATAACTATTCTTAGAAGAAGACTCTATCATTAATGTGTCATTTTCCTGCCTTCCTCAGATGCAAATGTAATCCAATTGGCTCATCGTCACTGGCATGCCATCCAATCACAGGGCAGTGTGTGTGTCGCACAGGAGTGGAGGGGAGACTGTGTGATACTTGCCGTTTGGGCTTCTTTGGATTCTCATCACGAGGTTGCAGAGGTACAGTACTTTACTCGAGGCATCACAACTGCACTATGTGCCATCCTCTAATCCTCTAATACTTCCTCTAATACAGATCACACATGAAGGCATTTCTAACTCTATAAATGTTTATCTCTGTTGCTCCTTGGCTCTGCCATCCCCTTGTGGTCCCATCTTGCCTCATCAAGCCTGTAACTGTGACCCGATGGGCTCCGTTTCTATGCAGTGTCGCAGTAACGGCACCTGCCACTGCCGCCAGGGCTTTGTGGGTTACAAGTGTGACAAATGTGAGTTAAACTATTTCCACAACAGAGCCACACACCAGTGCGAGGAATGCCCAGTTTGCTATGGCCTTGTCAAGAAACAGGTGGGTCTATGTTTCGTTAAATTGTTTATGTTCGTTAATATTTGCATTTGGAAGAAAAAAAAATTGGGATTTTTTTCATTTTTACTGCTTCGAATGGCAAATTAGGGCACAGCATATAAAAATAAGCTTTTGCAGTCAAATGGCAAACTTGATAGCAAAAAAGTTGCACAAGTTGACTTTGTTGGGAATTTACCCTGTAATGTAATCATTTATACATTACCACTCACTCGTAGCAATTAATCATAGTAACACTTCTAATTAACCAAGATCAAATTTAGCATATTTAGAGGATTTTCTTACCACTTAAAAAAAATGCAATGTTTTAAAGTGTCACACTGTGTTTTAACCAGCCTAGCTTTAGGTATTTACTGGGGTTTCTTTAGGGTTGCCAACGTTTTAACTATCAAGGGCCACTCTGGCGTGCCAGAAGCACAATGCACAGCCAGCAGGGTATAGTGTAAATATGCAATGTGTGTTTATATTCTTACATTAAAAATGCAGTAATGTTGGTATTTACTCAATTACTCATCTAAAGCAATAAAGAAAAATACAGTAAAAAATGACAGAAATCACATGAAAAGAAAAAAATATTCAAATAAAATACTGTAAATAGGGGCTTACATTACCCAGGTTATTATCATGCTACGCAGACCAAAACGTATTCCTTCTTAAATCTGCTTTGCGTGGCTGGCCATCACTGATGGCTGTAACTGGACACAAGCACTTGGTATTTGTAAGAGTGCCATCTGTTGGTCAGGAAGCATCATTGCAGGTAAAGATCGCCATACAAGACATTCAAGTTAGAATAAGGAAGAAATTATATGGGATGTCCCGGTTAAAACGGGACCTTTGGCAACCCACGTTTACATACACTTCAACTGCCAAGATAATGTCTCTGAAAGTATCTAATGTTAGCATGACAGCTAGGATGGCCTAATACAGTGTTTCCCAACCTTTCGGCGCCACGGCACATATTTCACATTAGACGGCACAAAGAAACATGTCACAAAATGCATATTAATAATTTTCTCCCATGCACCAGGTATAGCGTAATTGTCTCAGTTTGTCCCAAGTATACCTTTTTTGGTTTCCTCTGACGACTACTCATGCTGGGCCTTCATCTGGGGCGGAATTTTCTGCAGGACCCTGGTCAGATTGACTACTTTTTCTTTTCAAATATTTATATATTGATATTAAGCCCTGCATCTTCTCACAGCATGACTATTATGTAATTTCTTCATCGTCTTTTTTTGTTTTACTGGCAGTTGGCAACCCATTTAATTAGAGCAGGTAGTTGTACTGCCCTCTAGTGGAAGAGAATGCTAGTGCTAGTCAGGTGGAACCAGATAATCTTCCACACCTGATCAATTCTCACGGCAGACCTATGTGCCGCGGCACAGTGGTTGGGAAACACTGGCCTAATATATGAATAAGCTACATTATGAAGACATTTTTCACAGGATTGCATGCAGCTAGGTGCTGCTAATAAAATGCATTTGATAGACATCATCAGCAGGTGTGAACCCCTCTATAAAAGGAGGAGTTTTGAGAGTTTACTGGAGCATTCAGAGCATCCCAGCAAATTCAACCCAAGGTCAAGCTGTGCAGTGCTGAGAAATTTCAAAAAAACCCCAGAGCTACATCTCAGTTAGTATGTTAAATGTTAAAGTTCAAAATAGTACAATTTGTCTTAAGAGAACTGTGCATATGCCTGCAAATGACAAGCCAAAATTCCTCCACAAGGATGTGAGAGGCTGATAAAATCATACAGAAAAAAAATCACATCAATTTATTACTGCTAAAGGTGGATCTGGACTGTACGAAGGACAGCACAGAGTCCTTTCTCACAATAGTGTTTTTGTCCATCAATATTCATTTCTCTGTGGTCTCTACAAAAGAAAATGTCTTGCTATTTAATGCTAGATAGTTGGTTTAACTGTGTAATTTGATCTTTGGCAGGTTATTGGATAGATTTTTAACTTTTTATTAAAAGTATCTGGCAATAATGACCTAATGAAAAACAATAATGTTGAGTGTTAATATATTGCAAGGTTAATAAAGAAGTACAAATTAAAACCAGCTGCAGTTGGTCCTCGCTGTCCTGCTTTTCCTACTTAGGAAGCAGTAGACATCATGAATTGAATATGAATTCTTTTTTGTTTAGGAATGGAACTTTTTATCTATGTCAACTCTGCAACTATTCAATTAGTAATTTCTTCTACAAAATGTGAGATAATTCTGATCAGATTGAATGTACTTGTGTGCATTTCTATAGCACTTAACCTTATATACATGCAGCGCTTTGCTCTATAAACCTAAAACACTTTATCTCCTTCACGTTCAATTAACCTAACATGCATGTCTTCAGACTTTAGGTGGAAGCAGGGCAAAAGCTACACAGGCAAAAAGAGATCATGCAAAGGCCACACACAGGCTTACTCTGAAGCGATATTACTAATCACTGTAACTGCTGTGCCGACCGGAGCCTACAATTCAGTCTTAAAACACTCTAATAAAAGTGAAGTGTAGCATTGTACAAAATACCGCTTCAGTTTAGCTGTCAGTGTCTCACACTATAGCTTTCTTGACCTTGCATTGGGTCTTTATTTTCTGCACCTTCCCACATTCTGACTATGTTCCTTGCAGGTCCGTGCACTAGTCCATATTATTGTTTTGCACACCTACGCAAGGTGTTTTTGGCACACTTTTAATGCGTGAGGGGCAATTTGATCCTGAAATAACACAGTCCCCATAGTACATCCTGCCTCTGTAGACCCTCATGGCAGCCATATGGCTCCTTTGTATTTGTAGATTGCAAGTAAACAGTGGCTGTGCAGTGAAACAGAAAAATGATCTCCTGCACTGCTCCTCTCTGTCCCTTTAGATTTGTAGCAGCCCACGTCTGTATGCTAAGGTGCCGTGTCTCTGGATTTGCCTTCTGAGGACAATCCAATAGCGCTGATGTGTTCTGTCTGTTCTCTGTGCATTTTCTTGTTCCGGCTAAAGTGGCTGCATGTTCTCACCGGGCCGGCTTGTACCTGTGTGAATGCATTCTGTGATTTCCACAGTGTTAGCGATTCAGTGAACATCCCAACCCTTGTCTGCTGCGAACACCTGCAATTACTCTCACTGTCCTGAGTCTCCCCCAGCTCTCCCTTTCTGCTGCTCGCGCTCTCTGTCTTTCCGCTGCTACTTTTCCTGTGGTTCAAACATAGAAAGGGGGGGAAAAAAGACTAACGAGCACAGAGAGAGAGAGGTTGAGAAAAGACACAGACGTGCGAGGGATGATCAAGAACGGTGTGAAAAAGCCCGTGGATGAAAGCAGAATTTAGAAGAGAATTTTATTTTATTTTTTATATATTTTTTAAATGGACGGGACTTGATTAACTGCAAGAATGAATAACTCAGAAAAAGCACTCACTGTTTTATCTGAGTGGTGTTAAGCTGACTAGGCCTTATTAATACACCGATGATTGCTCTCTAAAGTGATCGGCAAGAAATTCCTGCTAACACAGAACACACGTGCACAACCTACGGCTACCAGCTTAACAAAAGGTGTAATCACAGCCAGATCGCAGGCTCTATTTATATAGCTCTGGACTATTTTTTAACTGCCGGGGTCAGCAAACTGTTGCCAATCACAGCACTTTTATTCCATTTTCAGACCTGGACTTCCATTCTCTAAGAAGTCTAATCTAGCTATCTGCAGAAATGCTTTCCTCGGCCGCACGCTATGCAGGGAATAGTGAGTGGATGCGGATATGAAAACCGTGTTCTGTGCTTATCCTGTTTTTGGTATTCATTTATTCATTGCTTTTGGTGAAATACTACATTTTGATGTTTTGGTGTACCAAGAATCTGAGTCCTATCTCAATCCCTGCATCTGAATAAATAAATACAGATGGAGGTACATAGATATTCTGTTGTGGTGTTTTGTTTTGTTTTTTTCAAGTGTTTTGTTTGGTTTTTCTTGCTTTTTTTGTTGTTTTTTTTAAACCCGTATTCTCATTCACACCTTCGGTGAAAAATCTCGATGCTATTACAGGCGGAAAAGCTCAGGACTCGGCTGCAGGATTTGGAAAAGCTCCTGGCTCACTTTGATTGCAGAGGTAGATACGGGAAGCGGCACCACCTGCTGAAGTATCACATGGCCAGGCTTTATGAGCATGAGCACCAAAGGGAGGATACTCTGCCCAATGCTCTGGAGGATTTTCTGGCCTTCCAAGGTATCAGCAGCCAGGAGCCGAGATAATTCCGCTGTCACTCCTTTTAATGTTTCCTCCGTGGTCGTGACATCTTGCGAGGCACTTGGCAGCCTTTGCCTTGTGAAACACGATGCTCGCTTAATGTGCCATTGTAACCGCTGTGTCACGCTTTGGCTATGAGATGATAACATGCCATATCAGTACATACAAGACCAGCTGCAGAAACGTGATGTGAAACCGCTCCCGGCGTTTCGAAAATCTGCTGCTGTTGCTCTGTGTCTGTGTCTCCTCCAGTGTGACTGGGCTACATATACAACGCAACAAAGCGATTAAATCAGGAAGCAAGGCGACAATGCAAACCTCTCCCAATTACTTTAACACAATGTTGATATATCCTCATTATCTTTGGAGGGGGAAAGGCTTACAGGCTCAGCTGCACAAGCCAAATGGAGACAAATCATAACAATATAGAACAGGGTGCCGTGTGACCAACTTAATCCCTGTTTATATGACAGCCAGGGCATCGCTAATCCCTGCTTATTATGATTATAGTTGCAATCATGATAACAGTTGCCCAACAATCGCCCTCCCATCACCCACACTATATATACACACACACACATTGTTACCAGTCGTGCTCTTTAAGGCACTGGATGGCCCGGTAATGATTTAATGAGTATGTGGAATCAACGGACTCGCTGTGTGGGCACACACAAGCTCCTTGCTTCTCATTTTATCAGACACGGAGTCAAAGCGACAAGTAAAGCATGTCCCAAAATGAAGCAACAAAGCGGACAGATTGTACTAATTGTTCTGTAAAATGCCTTTGCGGCCAGTTAAATTAGAAACACGACAGCAAACAAAGTGAAATTGCCAAAAAAAAAAATACGAGCATCTGGATAAATTTCCATATGGTTCTGCTTATTCTGACTACCGATATGCGGAATGGATGAGAGTCCTCACATGAATTAACACAGTAAATGAGGGAGCCGAGAATGAGAGATGTGTCAAAATACGGCTTTCCAGCTACAAAGAGTTGGAAGAATGGTATTCTTGGTGAAGCAATCCGTGAAAGACTTAACGTGGTTTTATTTGCTTTGTTCTTACAGAGGCACGGGAGGCCTTAATAAAACAATTTTCCTTGCTGGAAGCTTCTACAGGCACACTTTTAGCCCAGCTGCATGGCATTACATCTTCTTTGAACTGCAGCATCAGCATGACAGAGGAAGAGGGGAAGGAGAGGAGGAAGGATGAAAGCAGCAGGGCTGTGTGTCAGACCTTCACAGACACTCTACACATGATCAGAGTGTCTCAGAAACAACTGAAGCAGGCAACACAAGACCTGGACAATATGGTAGGTGACCTAAATGTACACTTTGTCCTCAGTATTGTAGCCACCTCAAACACTTTATTAGTTATGACTTGCTAGCACCACTTTGGACACCCTTTGGGTTTCCAAACTGCCTTCTTTATAGCATAGATTCAACAAGGTGCTGGAAACGTTCCTTGGATTTTGTTCCATGAAGTGAATCTCCAGCCTCTGTTGGTATGAGGCAGGATGGATCCATCCTTTTATGTGGGCTACTCCAAATTCTGAGCCCACCATCCAGTTGCTGCAGCAGAAATTGAGACTCATCAGATCAGGAAATATAGTTCCTGCCTGACAAGCCTGTGTGAACTGTAGCCTCAGTTTTCCTGTTTTTTAATTGAAGAGAGTTCACCCAGTGTGGTCTTCTGCTGCTGCAGCTCATCTGCTTCCAGTCTTGGCATGTTGTGTGTTAATAAAATAATTTCATTTTTGTCACCGACCTGTTTTTCCTGACAAAAACAAGACAATAAATAAATAAAAACGAACACACAAGGAAGAAAACGATGATGACAATGATGATGATGACAATTTTCCTGAAAGGATTCTGGAGAGACAAGATCCAATCAGAACTAATTAAATTGTGTAGGAAGGTAGAATGGGTTTTGGAAGTGATCTAAACTGAAGTAATCTCCTTGTGCAGTAAGGTTAGAGAGAAGAATAGAAGTCATGGAGGAAACTAACTTAAGATTTTGTCTACTAAAATCTTAATCTTTAGTCGACTAAAGCTAATAGAATTTAGATGCCTTAATTATGACTGAAACTAAATGAAATTGTAGTCCAAAGATTGACTAAAAAACTAAACCAACATTTGCTGTCAGAATTAGCACTGCTACATACCTTTTTGTAATAAGAGGCTATTAGATTTTCTGTTGCCTTGAAGCAGCGTGACCATTCGCCTCTGACCTCTGGCATGAATAAGGCATTTTCAAACCAGAGAGCTGTGTCTTACTGGAGTATTCTCTGTAAACCCTTGAGGCAATTGCTCAGGAAAAAATCCCAGTACATCAGGAGTTTGTAAAATACTCACACCAGCTGATCTGGCACCAACAACCACACCACATTCAAAGTCTCTTAAATCACCTTTCTTCCCATTCTGATGTTTCATTTGATATTGTGTTGACTATGACAATATGTCTAAATGCACCATGTGAGCCATGTGATTGGCTGATTAGATCTGCACCTGTACCTAATAAAGTGGCCTGTGAGTGGGCTGTGAGTGTGTCATGACTTCCAAAAGTCAGATTATTTCCAGGATAAAAATAGAGTTTGTAGATTTAGAAACATTAACAAAAAACACAGGTTCTGACAAGTGAAGGGGTGCTTATGGTGCTCCATCATGTCTAAGGTTTGTATTCAAGTGGGAACCGCTCGTAGCACTGACTATGCTAACTCGGCAGTACAAATTTCCTTCGGTTGTTTCTGTACAGTTTCACTGAAGAAAACTGATGACATGTGGATCTGAGCTATCCATCACAGACTTCATGAAGTAAATCAACCTGCAGCCATTGTTCAGCTGTGATGAATATTGCCGTGCCCCAGGTTTCCAGCAGAACAGCAGACCTAAGCATAACTATGCACTATTGTCAAATTTTAAATTGGTATATGTTAAGTAAAGACTTAGGCTTTCTTAGTGCCAAATCATAGATATACCACTGGTTTTAAAGGGGTACTTCATAGCACTCTGTGTGGAAACTTTAGCACAAGCAGCAGACCAGCATTGCAGAAACTTAACAAAATTAGTTAAACAAGATTTAGTTAAGGTACTGCTAAGCTGAGTGGTTTCACAGCACCGGTAGTGGCCTTCACACCACAAAGGAGGAAAAAATGTCAAAATCAATAGTATGAGTGAATGATTGGGAGAAAAAGAAAGTCCCCTTTGCCAGTGAATCCAAATGCGAGCTTACATGAATGACATATTAACAATAACAGATTCACCAAAGGTCAACACAGTAGCATCAGCAAAGTCCTGCTTGTTTACTGTCTTTGCATAATTCATACTCGTTCTACTCAGTCTCACGGCACGTTTTCCACCGGTTATACACGACCCCTGTAGAGTGCCTCTGTGCCTCACAGTGAAAACCCACTCCCAGTTAGATAACCAATGATTTAACAAGGCGAGCTAGACCAAGAATAATACTGCAGTGTATCAAATGTGTAGCAAAGTTTAGTAGTGGGAATTTGAAATTGATCAAAAGTAGCCCTCCTTAGAACTTTTTGGAGGGAAGATTGACAAAAACAAGCAGTCCTAACATCAAACTAACCTCTTTGGAGCTCAAGCATATGCTTATATTAAATCAAGTACTATAAATATTACTGTAAGCAATAATCAGTCTTTTATGCCATTGCATTATATACTGTGTGCTAGCATGCTGAGCATGTTTTTTTTATTGTCTTTACTGTGGGAGGTTGCAGTTTACCTTGCTAGATGCTGCTCTTTTGTGTAGATCCACAAAGACTCCCCCCAGGCAAAACCATGACTCCACCCCCTCATACCCTCACCCTTCTCCGTATGAGTGGCACACTCCTCCCTCTGAAACAAAAAACCAAAGATGTTGATGGACGCTAAAATTAACAACTTGTTCTTCACCCGCCTCAAGGCTTTTTACGGTCTCTTCATGACGCTTGCAGGAATTTATTATAGATACTCCTGCCATGTTATTTAGGTTTGGAGAGATGAGTGAGCTTGTTTTGCCAATATATAGCTCTGATTGCGTGTGCGTGCATGTGCGTGCGTGCGTGCGCGTGTGTCCATTGTGCTTATCACTTGGGTATGCCTGAAGCAACAGCAATGTAATTTCATATTACATATTTCACAGCGGCCACCTCCCTTCCACTAAAATGAAGAAAGAAAAATGCTAGTGTGTCAATTGTTGATTCAGTTTGCCCTTTTTATTTGCATTTTGTCAAATTAAATGCCACTCTGGGAAGGACTCTGGTTTCAACCGTATAAACACTGCATTTATTAAGACAAAACTTCAGGCAATTTCAGACCTTTTTAGGACACCCCCCCCCCCCCCCCCCCCACAATATGCCCCTGCTTTGAACCTGCTTGATTACATACATTTAGAGAAGGCGGTTCATTATATAAACATGCAAAAGTATTGAGTACTCTCCAGTGCAATATAACTTTCATGTCAGCTGATTCGTAATTGTATTACCTTACAGGCGTTACATTGTAAATATATCCCACACAGTAGGCACTCAATGCAACAAAGCTCTAAGTATTCCATTACTGAGCTTCAAGCCTTATTTATAATGCTTTCTGTGTCCACCCACATCTTTAAAAAGACCATCTTTGGACTCAAATGAGGCCATAATTACACTTTTTACTGCTATTTTATTAATAATCTTGCATATCCATGGGCATTTGGGGTTCCAGCTATAAAACAAATCCCCCCCAACACCTTTTTGGACTCATATAATCATATCATCATCATCATCATGTGTTTACTTCTGTGTGTTCATTTTGGTAGTCCTGGCCATGTTCTTACCAAATACATTGTACAAATTGATCCTGGTCTTATCTGACCATCACTCCCCATGTTCATTAAACTTTTTTTCTTTTCCCTGTTTATTGTTAATTAAGTCAAATTTGATCTTGCGGTGTTGTGCCAGAGAGAAAGCAAGACAGTTGATTGCTCTCTGAGCTGTCACAGAAAGTCACATTTTTACTGATAACCCATGTGCCAAGTCTGAAGGTTTCATTTGTCTGTTTTTTTTTTTAGATTGTGTAAGTACTACCTCATTTAGAAGGATCCTGATTTGTAGTACTAGGGCATGTACTGTACCTCTGATTACTGTTGAAACTGTTTCGACTGATTTTTAAGTTGGCCATAAATCTTGCTGTATTCGTTTCCAGTGTTGTGAAGTCTCACAATCACATTTCTCAACTTCACCAGCAATTCTTTTCCACGTGGAGCAAGAATGCAGACAGTCACAGCCCAAACTGACAAAGCTCTTATGTTCACAGGTCATTTTGTAACGCTGATCGTGTATTTAGGCTCATTCAAAATCCCAGAAAATCTCTGGTTTGTTTCGCTGATCACAACTTTTCTAACGTGCAGTGCTGTAAAATAGTTTATGCCCCCTTTTTGATTTCTTTCTTTTGTCATTTTTCTTTTTGCAATATTTGTTACACTTACATGTTTAAGATCATCAGACATAATGTAATATTAGACAAAGGTCTAAACTATCCAACCATATCTAATCCTCTGTGAAAAAGGAATTAATGTATTTAAAAGTAGATCTAATAAATCTGCATTTTGTATTTAAATCTTTGTCAAATATGACAAATATTGCAAAATAATAAAAAAACAGGACAGAACTATACATGTCAATAATTAGAAGTTCATTTATTTTTGATGTACTGAGTTTCTACTTTGGGATTTGTATTTTCAAGACAGTCTTTTAAATTTTTTAATGTTCATATGAGAACCCAAATTAAAACTTTTTGCTCAAATCATTATCTAACAGTCAATATATACAGACAGGTTCAGGGGGAGGTACACCACAGAGCATCTGTTTTCATCTGTAAAACACGGCGGAGGTACTGTCATGGTTTATGGCTACATTTAATTCAGAGGTGGTTCAGATCTTATCAGAAATGATAAACCTTTGAACGAGGACAAGTGTGGATTTTGAGCCATCATGCAATACAATGTGGAAAGCAACTGGTAGACAAAGAACAGAACAAAAGGTAGCTCACATCCAGTGAAGAGCTTTGAAATGTCCTTCGGGAAGCCTGGAGAAGTTTTCCTGAAGACTACAAGGGTGTCCAACTCCAGGCCTCGAGGGCCGGTGTCCTGCAGGTTTTAGATCTCACCCTGGGTCAACACACCTGAATCAAATGATTAATTCATTACCAGGCCTCTGAAGAGCTTCAAGACATGTTGAGGAGGTCATTTAGCCATTTAAATCAGCTGCGTTGGATCAAGGACACATTTAAAGCTGCAGGACACCGGCCCTCGAGGCCTGGAGTTGGACACCCCTGACTTAAAGAAAGCTGCCAGAGAGAGTTCAGGCTGTGTTTTGTGTCCATGCCAAATATTGACTTTCAAACTCATTCAAACTCAGGTTTTTCCTCATGTGCTGTTTTTCCACGATTTCCCTATTTGAATAAATCAATGCAGCTATTTTTAGTTTTCTAGCAAAATATAAAGAAATGAGAGGTAGTTCAAGATTTTAGCACAATGCTGTATTTTTCTGAATAACTCTCAGAAACACAGAGTTTTCACACAAATGAAAATTTCTCTGACTGCAAACAGCACTGTGTCGAAAACATTTTTAAAAATAATCAGCTGAAGTGTGAAAAATCCTTTAATTACGTGACCTCATATGATTTAATTAAACACGTCCAAACAGCTTAGACCCATTCCAAGACCAGAGCTGTACTTTTTTTGTCATTTGCTCAGTATGTCGCTTTCTCTCACTACCTTTTTCACAGCTCATTCCTTTTGAGGCAGTGTCACGACCCAACAAATGGAACATTATGGTCAATGACTCACAGGTGCTAATGAAAAGGTAAGTTAGGTCAATGGACTTTGAGTTGTCAGTTAAAAGCAAAGACCGCAATAGTAATTTACGGAGCTTCATCACTCCCGGCTTTTAGCTTGTCAAATACATTGTGGTTAGGTTACTGTGAATCGATGCTCTCAGCGCTTCAGAGTCACACCTTTGTTCTAGTTAAAAATATCCAGAGTGGAAATCCATTTTTCTCTTTCCTTGCAGCAGCTGCAGTACTCTACTATTCTGTAATGCTCGTTTTATTCCTCTTTTACATTATTTACCTTTTTTTTATTTCTTCTTCTTCTTCTGGTAGTCACAGGGAAACAGCGGACCACATCGAGGCTATAGCCGACAGGGCAGTAAGAGCCTCAAAGCAAACCTATAGCTCACTGATGGATCTACTGCAGGACAACTCTACAGAGGAGTACATCAGGAACCTAACGGAGCAGTGAGCACAAAGACAAACATATGTTCTTGTAGACATGCACAGGCAGAAACAATGCTTTGTATGAATTCACATTCACATAAAGCATTCTACAACTCCCTGGATTATTGCGCTTTTGCAGTGTGTGTGTGTGTGTGTATATAACAAAGTGCACCTATCACTGTATTATAGCTCAAGGTCCTCTTCTTTGCTGCTGCCTCTTAAAGCACACTAGAGTTAAGGAGTAAGACATTTAGCCACAGGGAGACAGCTTCTCTCTACTGTAAGCCTATTGCTTTCTTGGATTTGCCACACGCTTGCTGCATCTCCTAGCGTGTGATTGCTCTGAGGATTATCCTGGATGCTAGACAGAATGATGCAAAAAGCCCTCCGGTGGCCATGATGAGAGCAAGAAGTGAGGAGCTCCAAATTGATTACTCCCTTCTACCAGTAGTCAGCTTGATTCAGAGGAGTTGTGTTCATCTTCGGAGCACTGCCGTATGTCTGTGTGCGTGCTCGCGCGTGTGTGTCTGCGTGCGTTTGTGTGTCGCTTTATAGGATGCAAAGTGAGCAGTTTACGCACAGATGGGCAGCATAAAATTGCATTTCCCACACATATTTCCCCATGTGGTGGCACTTAAGCAGATCAGAGGCATTTTATAGGCAGGAAGCTACCCAATCAGAAAATGACAAAGGTATTCAACCTGTCTCCAACAAAAGGTCTGTATCACTAGTACTCAGCAGCACTGCAACTGTTAGAAACAATTCACCTCAGTGTTTGTAATCAGCAACAGCAAAGGGGTAGTAGCACTTGTTCAGCACAACTTTGAGCTACATTAATGGACTTTACATTTTAGTGGGAAACTGCGTACTTGTTTTTACCTTCCTGCATGTTTTTTGGAGATATTATTACTTTCTGATTGAGCTTTTACATAAAGAAGAATGTTGAAGAATAATTTAAATAACAAACTGAACAGTTCGCTGCCCTCTCTGGTTTTTTGAACATTGTGCCTCTTCTGACCATAGTCAGAACCATCCAGTAGAAATGTCACCAGGTCTCGGGGCAATTTTGTACATCCTTATTGCAAAGTGAAAAGTTAAATCACTGAAAATAAGCAAAAAAAGATTTTTAGCCAATGCTAGGTCACCGTTGAAAGCTTAAACCACAGCTTTCTTGTAAAATCTGTGCAGACATGTAGTGTCTAGTTGAAACCCCAGTCATGTTTCAGATCTGTTAATAAAAGCAGTTACAGTTACTGTTGCAGTTTTTATTCTGCAGTCATTTTTTGCCCCTCCCTTTTCTTTTCTTTTTCTCACAACACAGAGTGATATATTTGCATAGTTTCACACTAGCAGGCTGTTTTCTTGTTCTGATGGAGAAAGGCTCCCTATAGGTTTAAAACATGCCTTTGAGGATCTTTGAATGAAGACATAAAAGTATGAAATTAATCACTGAGTGGGGAAAGAGATAAGGCAGAAGGGACAAAAATTAAATTTGTGCATTAGGTTGGGGCTCTTTGAGCCTTGCTGTATTTAACGTAGTGACCAATTACAGTGGTACAAATGTATTTGTTGTTGGGGATATCTTATGCGGCCAGGTTTATTCTTTCATGGAGAACTTCAGGAGACTCAGATGTCTTACACACACACACACACACACACACACACACACACACACACACACACACACACACACTAAAAGGCTTGACTGAGGAGAATAAAAGTGTAGTGACACACACATATATAAAGCCATTCTGAAAGCTCTGCTCTGATAACACAGCGCATTCATACTATTGCTGTATGTACTATACTACATACAAGCAATTCATGTGTTCATGTCACTCTCAAGATATTGTGCACAGTGCTGCAAGGGAGTGAAAGCTCTGTAAACAATACAAGCTCTTTTCTCTAATGTTGGGGAAATAACAATAAACATGGACGGGATGCGAAACCATGAGCAAAGGAAGAATTTTATGAACAGCTTTACAGAGATGCTCGAACCATCTCAAACCATTTCTAATGCTACAGTCACATCAGGATAAACAATGGTTGGAGACTGGACACAACCAAAACTATTGCATTTAACTTAAGACCACTCTGAAATGTTTTCCTGGAAGATGGGGATTAGATCTGTGACCATCTGCAGTTATTTGCACTTTTTAAAACGACTTGCACGCATCAACTGTGAGTTTGCAGTTGAATGTAGTCATTGGTAATCAGTTCCAATTTGTTTGCAATAATAGGGGAATCAATCGATCTACAGACACAGAAATTAACATTTAAAATGTACTCGGACTGCCGTCAGAACCTCATGGACAGAAGCAGAAGTTCCTCCACAAATAGATGCTTCAGGACAGATACTTTAATGCAAAATGACATAGGCACACCTCTCTATAAACAGAAATATAACCAGAATACAACTGGCTGGTAACCGACTGAGTTCAGTCCTCTATTGCAAAGAGACAAGTAAAACGAACTCCAGACTGCTTCACACTGACTGACATTTGTTGGAAAACTGTCCAGTTTTATAAATTAAACAGCAAATGTTTGCTTATTCTCTTATTCTCAATTGAAGTCCTATTTTTGCTCTAGTGTGACTGAGCCACAGCAAGCAGCAAACCTGCATGCTGGTCAAAGAAAGAGTATAAGTCACAAAGTCAAACACACCTCTTTAACACTGATGTCACCTACCATTTCCTCTCCCTCTGCCAAGTACCTCCTACTGCTGAGTGCAAAGTGAAGTCAGCTCTACAGGAAGTAGGGGGGTTTCTGAGACAGCAGAGAGAAGGGGAGAGACATCAAGTTGTTGCGTGGGTCGTCTTTCTTTTAAATTTAGAAACGAGGACCTCTGTATACGTCCTGTACATTCTTGCAAATAAAGTCTAAAACACAAGGAAACTCTTTAACACTAATTTCACTGGTGCATCAGTTTCTGCAACTGATACATCATAATATACAGCATTATATGATAATGTGTCTGGGTCAGATAGGTTGCAAAATAAATAATAATGTATGTTTCTCTCTGCATTTAACCCATCAACTCAGTGGGCTGCCACCAATCTAGCACCTGGGGAGCAGTGTGTAGGGACGGTACCTTCCTCAGGGGTACCTCATGGTAGCCGTTCAGTGGATTTGAACCCCCAACCCTTCCAATCATGGGGGTGATCACTTTACCTACTGAGCTATCCCTCAGCAGTATAAAGTTGCTGTTGTATATAAGGAACCCATTTTTTTATTTTGTCTTTTTGTCTTTTTAAGTTGGCTTTTTATTAAACAGGATAATACAGAAGGCTGACATTTTGCTGTATGAGCTTTTGTGTCCACACGATTCAAAAGAAAAACATTTGTCTCACATACTAATTAAAAAAGCACTTTTTAAATTAGTTTGAAGATTGTTATTGCATTCAGTATTGCACGCTGTGATCATCTTATTATTTGGAAAATGATTTACAGTATATGTGACATTCGAATGATCCTGTAGTATAGTATCTCACTATATGAACACTTATAAATGACCCAGCATATTTTACATTAAAGCTGAAATAGACTACATGTTTTGGACTTCAGTCAGTCAGTCAGTAAGTCAATCATGTTTTGATATCAGTATCACCATATTTTTATGTAAATGTTCAGTGAGGGAACTCCTGTACTGCATCTGGGAACCGTTTGCAGGCTGTAGAAAAATCTAGTTTATGACATGAGACTTGTAAGAGGAGAATGAAGAAAGAGACAGAATGTGCAGTGGCTTTAGAAGAGGACTTTCACCTTGGAAAGTGTGGTTAAAAGCCAATGTGAAGCTAGAAGTTAGCACTAGCACATTTTAGCATGCATGTGCACGTAGGTGGTTGTGTAGAACAGAGACAAGAACTTTTAAAAAAACTTTTCTATATGTTTCCCACCTATCGGGAATATATTATATGTTTTGATACATTCTTACTGTACTTCTTTCATTTTAGAATCACACAGATGCAGCAGCAGAAGGAGAACCTGACGGTGCAGGTGAACGATACTGTAGCCAAACAGCTGGCCCTGGAGGAAGAAGCTGCTGGTTTAAAGCTTGCCTTGGGTAACATCACATCATCCTTACATCAGCTGGCTCTGACAGATGCCAGCCCATATCCGGAGGCTAATCACACTCAGTTCAACCAAACCAAACATCTAACCAACTTTACAACAGAGGTCAGTTTAATCTTCACTGTGATTTCAAGCATATTCTGTTGCATTTTGAACCAATAAATCAATCATTTTATTCTAATTAGTGTGGGTGCTGCTTATATAAGAAACCACTCTGGTTTGTTTAACTCGGCTCATATAGAGACAGAGGTATGGGGAATTGGAAGTTAATGTCACTTCATTTTTTTCTCATTTAATATTTGGCAAGGAAAGACGCACACTGAGGCACAGGAGAGAAGATTCTGGCAGCTTCTGTTGCTCACAGGGCACATGTTGTTCTGGAGGGGGGGGGGTGATTACCACAGCAGCATGTCTGAGCAGAATACACTGTTAAATGACCCAGAAATATGCTAAGGTGCCCTTTGTGTACGTGGTAGTTTAACAAAAGTAGAGAAAGCAATTTAAAAAAAGGATCTTTATTCTAATAGAACTGTTGCTTCTTGTTATCCCCTTTCTTGTGTAGTGGGGTGAGACCCTGGTAAAACAGACAAAAGAACTGGACCAGCAAGTTCAGACTCAAGACGGTCTCATTGCTAAGGTCAGAGAAGTGGTGGAGCCTTTACTACAGACAGTCAACAACAGCATGGAAAGCGTGAACAACGTCAGCAAGGTAACTACACTAAGTGTTTGCTAGTATTGATTTTCAGAATGTTTTTATTTTAACAATGGTTATTAGCCATGTTAACAGCACAGTTCTGTGAATTATTAAAACACAGACATGTATGTTAATTTATTGTTATTCTTTCTATGTTCATTCTATCACTACGTATAGTGATACAGCAAAACCTTAAACACCAAAGAAAAGAGTCATATAAACATATTTTTTGTTCTTCTTCTTTGCAAGCTACATTTTCATTGTACAAGGCAAAGTAATCAATTATAGATATGCATGACAACACATTCCACAGACCCCAGAGTTTAGCGAAAAGTATTTACAAGAAACAATGTGCACGTAGACGTAAGGTACGTGCAATGTCAACAACGTATGCGTAATGTTCGTCGTCACTGTTCGTTTTGAGATCAGCTAATACCAATCCATCATTCTCTTCCGCTTATCCTTTTCAGGGTTGCTGGAACTTATCCCAGCTGTCTTAGGGCGAGGGGCAGGGTACACCCTGGACAGGTCACCAGTCTGTCACAGGGCTAACACATAGACACAGACAACCATTTGCACTCACATGGGCAATTTAGTGTTTCCAATTAACCTATCTATGGGAGGAAGAGATGGATAGATGGATGGATGGATAGATAATTACAGAAGAATATTTTGTTACAAACACAATATTTGAACAAAATATAACATGAAACACAATAAACATTATTGCAAAGATTTAATAAACTACACTTGACTTTACTGACTTCTTGCTTTATCCTCCTTCTCTTGTACTAAAGCTGCTAACTCAAGCTCACGGAGCAAAAGTTGTGACTTTGTCATCAGTTGTGACAGGCAAAGAGGTGGAATCAGAAGCAATCTCTCTTCACAGACAACTAGAACGTAAGCCTCTATCTTTTTGACATACATTATTGCTTTTGTTGAATGTACAACTAAATTATTTTGCTTAAATTGAAATGTCAAGTACTGAGATGAAAAAAAAACACTGTATGACCCAGAGAGTCGTGTATTAATATAATAGATATGTCATCACGGTTGTAACGCCTTGACCCATTTGTCATGTATTGAGCACAATAGCGGCTTCTGTAGAAAAACAGAAAGAGCCAGAATGTTTTGAGTCGTTCTAGCTTAAACTTCATTAATTAAATATTGACATTTATGAAACATAAAGAGAGTCTTAGGTTATTTTGTCTGCTCGGACAGTCAGTAATAGTAGAGAGTAATACAGAGTGGATAAAAAATTAAATTCACCCAGTACACGGTGACCTTTTTAGTCAAATATTTTTTTTAATCTAATACAACTTTGATTATGCCTTAATCCTAATAACATCCATCCTCTTGAATCTCCATTCAGGCATGGTTACACAGTGGCCCCGTCAACAAGCGCAGACCAAGGCTGCAATCAAGAAGGCAAGACCCTTGGAGGAAAAGATCCTGCCTGATGTCAGGAAGAAAGTCGCAGAGACCGAGAAGATGCTTAAACCAGCTCTGGAACACTCCAACATCTCAAGTAGCACGGCAAAGGACGCCGAACAAAAAGCGCATGCTGTGGTAAAGGTGTGAATACTTGTTTTTCCAACCATAACACTGAACAAATGGGATTATAAATGATGCATGTTAATTGGAGAATTGCTAATTTGTGGAATTGACAAAAATTTTGCAGTAAGTCAATCATTTTTTGTGTGATACACAAAACAAAATTCCTAATTTGTTCAAAAGTATAGCTTCTGATTAGATGATGTCACAAATAATAATGTTCCAGTTAATCTCACCCAAAGGCCTTCTAGAGTAACAACTCTGGGAAGTTATTTTGACTTTAAAAGTCCCACTCTATGAATTAATAGAGAGCCGTAGCTTAACTTCAATAGTCACTGAGGCATAAAAACTGCATGTATAATATCACAAGTCAAATATGAAAAAAAAAAACTATGAAATAAGTTTTTTTCCTTCTTTTGTGCAACGTTTTACACCAAGGATTAATTTAAGCTCAATACGAAGTGTTAGTACAATCAGCATATTTGGCTCCTTTCAACACCCGACCAGCTACTGTGCTAATTCACATGATAAACACACAGCCAAGATCAACCACCAATGCACTTTACAGCCACTACACAAACCCAAGCCCAAGCTGTGTGCATGCATCAGTTGCAGATTATTGATTCTTTGGAGGAAGAAATGTAACGATCGCCATCTCTGACATTACAGAATTCCCCAGAAAATATCTCATCAGGATTCCTTGAGTGCCACATCTCTCTACTACAAGTTCTCATCACATGATACTGCTGTTCTGTCAAGTGCTGATACTAAGTGTCTGTGCCTTAAGGCTAACATCTAATGGTGCTCTTTTGATTAGCCAAGTCCGTGCTGGTATAAATCTTAAGTTTGTCTACGAGGGCACCAGGTTCATTTTACTGATGGGAGTTTGACTGTTATGTTTTCACTCAGTTTTGACGTTTAATTTTACTCACTATCAAAAAAGGCCATATGTGATGCTGTCACATATTGCCGATCACAGCAGTACTTAAATGCTGATTAGGCAATTGTTAGCATGCTAACATACAAAATAAAAAGCTAAGCAAACATTAAAGTAGCACTCACAATCCACAGATCCATAGATCTCTTAGTGGTTTTCCATAAACATTCCAGAATATTTCCGGTACTCATTTGCTAACCTTTCCCTCATTTTTGTGTTTAGGAATCCAAAACCATTCTGACCCAGGCTAAGCATACCAGGACTGCATCTGCTCACCTTAGCTCTAATATAGACTCTGCCTTAGAGCAACTGTCAGTGCAGGAGTTGCTGACTGATAGAGCTAACACCCAGATTACCTCAGAGGTATTTAACACAGCCATACACATATTTGAAGGAAAAAATCTATGCATATCGATCTGTTCATCCTGTGTGCAGCTTAAAAGACTGTTTCTAGAGCATGTCTTATAATTCTCAGCCTGGGGTGTCTCTGGCCAGCGTAAAGGAAGATATGGAAGCAGCCAAGCTCCAGCTAGAGGCCTATTCTGTTACACTAACTGAGCTAATCAGCAAGATTGGTAAGTCACTACTTTTTGCTCTTCTGTGTCTATAAAACCCATAAATTTTCATTATACCTTAAATATCAGCCCACTAAAGAGCTCGGTGCTTTTTAATGCCTCATTAAACATGGAAATACTCCTCAGACCGTAAAACACGAATAACTGCTGTGCACAAGTCCGAGCAGCATTTCCTTTAGGTCTGACATATATATCTGACCTACTGTATGTCCTCTTTGGTCAAATCATTTGTATAATTCATTAGAAAGGTGAGGTTTTGCACTTTGTGGTCAGTTCTACTGTGCTTGAGAGAATAATCATCCAATCACTGCAATTAGGTCACGATGCTGGGTTATGTGCTGTTTGAATAAGTGAAGTAGGACAGCCATTAATAAACCACAGTCTAAAAAAACTGATCTTTTTCAAGTCTGTTATGCAGCGTTTTCTTTTTCTGTCCTCCCTCCAGATGGGGATGTGCCACTGGAGCAATTTCACCGGATCTTGAACGAGACAGCGCGCCGTCTGAGCATGCTTCGCGGGAGTGTAGAGAGCCCAACGCTAGGCTCAAAGATCCAGAAGCTGCAATCGGCCGCTAAAGAGCAGCAGAGCCGTCTGTCCCTCATTGAACAGGACATACAGGAGATCACGGAGGAGAGAGACAGTCTCAGAGACATTGCCTTAAACCTGCCCCAGTCCTGCCCCAAGGCAACCGGAGCAGGCAAAGGATAGATGCTATAGATGACGAGCATTACATCATTGATAGCTGAACATCAGAAAAGTCTGGGATGATATTGTTAAGAGAAGGAGTTGCAGTGATTTTGTGTTCAACTTCAGAAAAAGTCTTTTTAGATTTTTCCTTTTTTGCCCCAAGGTGCAATTCATTTTACCTCCACAGCAGACCGACACACACACACACACACACACACACACACACACACAACAGCCAAAAGCCCAAGACTTCTCCACTGCCTCCCATGATTTATAACCAATCTTCCTTCTCCTTCTTGTTTTTATCGTTTTCTTTTTTTTTTTACTCAACTCTCTTTGAGTAACAACATCCGAACTTCAATTTCACCATGAATAATAAGCAGCCATTCTGAACTGCTGGAGTGCACTGTCAAGTTTAAAATAATGCTGATTTTCCTTTGTGGGGCTAAAAGGTGTGTCTGAGTGCTCCTTCAGACTGACACATTCATTTACACTTGAGCTCTTTTTCATCACCATTGCTTAATTAACAATTAGTCCCCTTGGCCTCAGTGGAGTTCAGGTCAGGCTTCGACAGCACAGAACCTGTTTTCAGGATTATTACAGTGCCTCTCTCAGTTTTTGCAGTTTCTCAATATTTCTGTCTTTCTGTGCCTCTGTCAAATGGACAAACTTTGCTTGGCTTGGAGTCGCGCTTCGTCACACTGCGTGGCTCCTGATGACTAAAACATAAAAGCAAAGGGTCTTTGCGCAAGTCTTACAACAGGGTTCCAGCAAGTTCATTAGAAAACGTAATAATAGTTTTGCTGTTGGTCTTAAAACATAGATTATACATCATGTTTTTTCAAGTTTTTTAGTAACATCGCAATTTTCATGTCATTTGCAGCGATAATCACCAAATTACTGTTAACCAGTGTTGGTTAATTTCATTAACAATTTCAGATGTTTTCACAGCTTCAAGTGTCATTTCAGAGTACAGACAAAAATAAGAAAGAAAACTGTAAATTGCACTGTCATACTCGAGCCTGAGTCTAAACACACACTTTTACAGATTGACTCATGGAAGTGCTCAATAATGCCACTACTGGTACCAGCTGTAGCTGCACATGACATTTATAATTTAACAAAACAGTTGAGAACTGTGCTTTTAGTATTTCAGATTTTTTTTCTTTTTATTTAACTACAATAACTCGAGATGAGATTTAAAATCTCTTTTGCAAGAGAGTCGCAGCCAATGCTTGGGTCATTACGCATTACTTTACTTAAAAGAAATGCACTATGTTAGCTAATTACTTGATTGAGAAAGTACACTACTCATTATAGAGCTACTCTATAAAATAACCTGAAATGCATCGTCACATAATTACTCGTTAAAAATATAAGCCTGAGGCTACAGTCCCACACACCAATATAAATCCCTATTTGAATACAGAAACACGAGCAATCTTTCTTTTACTTTTTACAATATAAACACAAAACCAACAACGCAAAGCAAAGTTTAAAATCCGACCAAAGAAACTTTAAAGTGATGGCCATAACGATAGAAATGAAAGATAGAAACGTTGGCTACAATGCTACAAGCCTGAGTTTGTAGCATTGTAGCCAAATGCTACAATGCATTTGGCTACAATGTCTGGCTGCAAGACACTTCAAAAGTGTCTTGCAGCCAGACACTTTTGAAGTGTCTGGCTGCGGGGCTGGGGCTGACTCAGCTTTAACATCACTCTGGGTTCTTCGCTAGCTTTGTGTTAGCTTGCTGTCTGTGCAGATGGCTGCAAGGAGCCAAAGTTGTGTTTCTATTCTGGACTCAGTTTGCGTTTCATTATCGCTTGTCCTTTCATGCAGTAAAAACAACAGTTATCTGCAAAAATGAAGACTACACCATTTTTCACCTCCCAGCACCAGAAACTGAAATCAGCTGATTGTAGCATGTTGATTTTTTCTTTTCCTTTCTATCTGCCAGGCAGAAAACTGAAGAACCTAACAAGACAATAGTAACTGTAATGCAATCACTGAATCTTGCATCATGCATATATTAGTGTGTTACTGAAAAATATAATGAGATTAAAGCAATAAAGCTGTTAACATCTTTTACATACAAGTATGATAGCTAAGGTACATATGTAGATTCTGTCTAAGATATCATTAAAAACAGATTCACTTTACTCTCATTTGTGGCACGTAAAAATATCACTGTGTAAGGATTATTGTACTCCTTCATAGTTGTATACCCAGCTACAGGTTATGGCCTGTTTACAGCCTGACTGTGACACATAATTTGGACATTGAGGTCTTAAAAGAGTCCCAAAAGATACAGGTTTGGATTTTTTTAAAATGGTGCAGGAACCCTGTGCAAGACTTGTAAAGCGATGATAATGATGAAGCGAAGATATTATTTAAAAATTACATTGTTCTGCTTTTATGAATGCTCAGTCTAATCTAATCAAAAGTTATACCTGTTTTTCATGCAAGTGCCCCAGTCACATGTCTGCTTGTAATAATTGTAACAATGCCCGAGTGTATAAGGCCTGAACCATAATGCAATAAAATATACATGATACATCCGTCTTGCATAATGTATCGAATTCTTAGTGGACATTTTTGTGTAATATTGTACAACAAAGCATAATGGAAATGAAAGGGCTGCTCAAAGCTGAGTAGATGCGGATATCTGGAAATGGGTGAGTAACATATTGATAAACACAATAAAATTATAAAAATGGGTTTGTTTTATTTGTGAATTTACTTTCCTTCCTTCCTTTCCTTTGTCTGAGTTTTGTGTGATCTCTAGAAGTGAACAAAGAGAAGTCACTAATCCAGCAGCCTTGGAAGGAAGAAGGTTTCTGAAAAACAATGAAAGTGCTGAAGTTCTTAGCTCCCTTAACCAGAACCATTTACCACAAGCCCAAAGGTTCAGCAGAAAGTGGATCAAAGACAAACTCATATATGACACGATAACTTTAGCCCTTTAAACAAACGCATTTTCACTTAGTACAAAGTTGTGTTACTGTTTTTGTTTGTGAGCAAAAAAGTCTATCACTCTCGGGTGTCAGGACTAAACATAAAGGCCAGTGGTCGATTAGCTTAGCTTACCTAGTCTGACTCTTCACAAGGGGAGAGGAATCACCTGCCAGTCCACACTAACCCTCACCTATCTACAACTCTTTACTTGTTGTTTGCTTGTTTTTTCCCCAACAACAGATCAGCTTTTGTCTTGAATAAAATAAACATTTACAGTTAGGTTTACACATTTATAGACACTCAAGTATTTTTGTTAATTATGACTCCTTACATCACCACAGTAGATTTTAAACAATCAAGGCCCAACTGAAGTGTTAATTGAAGAGGTTTTTTCCTGTTAAAAGGGAGTTTTTCCTTCTCACTGTTGCCAAGTACTTGCTCAAAGGAGGTCATTTCATTGTTGGGGTTTTCTCTGTATTATTGTGGGGTCTTTACCTTAAAGCTCCTTGAGGTTACACATGTTGTGATTTGGAGCTATATAACTAAAATTTCATTTCATTTCATTTAAACATATGGACTTGTTTTTAAATCTTGTATGACAATCCTCAGTTATTGTGTATTTGTGGGTCCTTCTCAGTTTTGTCTTTTCTAACTGAAAAACACGCTCTATTGAATAGAGATTAGGTGAATGACTTTGTCACTGAAGAATATCCCATTTCTTTGCCTTGAGAAACTCTTGGGTTGTTTTTCAGAATGTTTTGGGTCATTATCCATTTGCACCGTGAAGGGCTGCCTGATCATTTTTGCAGCATTTGGCTGAATGTGAGCAGAGAGTGTAGCCTTGTACACTTCATCCTGCTATTCCAAGCAGTATTCAAATCATCAATTCCTTTCTTGAATTTACACTTTGACGAGAGTGTTCTTGATGTGGCTAGATTAGCGATCAAGGCATGTTTTCTTGAAGGGGAAGGAATTTTGCTGCCATCTACTTTAGTTGTCTCCTGTGGTCTTCTGTGCCTTTTGGCTCTGCTGAGCTGGTCAGTGCACTCCTTCTTTTGAAGAAAAACGTTCCTTTGGGATTTTCAGCCTAATGTTTACCTCCTTAACTTTTTCTTTGGACCTCATATTTAAAGTTAGAGTGAAAGCTACTGTGCAGGAGGCGTGGTCCCTGGCTCAGCTGCAGGGGAGGAGTGGGCCAGTGAGTTCAAGGGGGCAGTACCAAGGAGGCTGGAGGGACAGGTGGCAGCAATCGGTCTAATGAGGCTTCTCCCTTTATATACAGTGAAGCCAGAGACCAGAGGGAACTGTCGACCGGCTGAAAAGTCGAGGAGCATGATGTGAACAGACATGAGCGTCACATCAATAAATGCTTCCCAGTAATAAAACCATATTCTCGTGGGGTCGATTTCTACACAATCCATTTTCAAATCTTTTTTTTTTTTTTTCTTTTTTTTTACCTGTCCCGTTTGGCTCTTTTGCCATCAGAATTATTGTCTAAAGGCGAAGAAAGATGCCCAACGGATTTACTTTACCAAATTGACCATCCCAGCTTTGCCGTAATGGTCCATTTGATTCACCTTTTATTGTTTATTTTATTTTCACTTGCTGAATACGGGACAGACTTGACTGGGGGAAAGAAAAGGGAGAAAGAAAGAGGGAAAGAAAAACAGCTGAGAAGAGGGACGGGGATAAAGGGCAAAAAACAAAAACCAACAGAATAAGCAGAGAAAAAAAAATACATCTATCGATCACCTGGATCACCTGTTGAGAAAGAAAAAAGAAAACAAGCAGAAGAAAACGAGAGTAATAGAATAAACAACATCACAATGATCTATGGGAATATGACAGTAAATACTAAATATTAAACATTATTGTGCAGCACGTAAGATCGACAGCACACAGTGTGCTTTGAGGTAGGAGCCAAAAAGGGTGTAGTTTGTGTGTGTGATCACCCGTGTGTACACCTGTGAGCATGAACGTGCTTGTTTTTTAAAAGGTTCCTTCATGTAATGATCTGCTAGAGGGTGTGGGGAGCCACAGCCCCGTCCTCCAGGGCATGAAGCAGGTATGGAGGAGATCAAAACTCCAGACATCCAGAGGCCCTCAGAACACAAGAGACCAAGGAAGACCAACAGAGGGGCAGCTGCGCCACTATCCCAGAAAGAGCTGAGGAGAGTCCCAGATGAGGGCTCACCCAGCAGCCGCGGAGCAGAAGCCAGGGGGGGTTGCAGTGACGTGCCCGTGAGCTTCGCCGGCAGCCAGCTGCACCTGAGTGACCGAGCCCCAGGCCGAGAGGCCGGGGGCACCCCACCTCCGAAGTGGCCCGAGCGAGCCCCAGGCTCCAGGCCCAGACAAGCAGTCGCCAAGGAGTGAGCCGGTGTGTACCTGGACGCCCATCCCCGGACACAAAGAACCACCAACGCACCGATGTCTGAGGGAGTTCGCCCCCGGCAGGGGAAGTGGTGGGGGGAGATAGGCCTCCAAACCTTGGAGGGCCTGAGATGTCCTCAGAGAGGTGGCGTCTGATACTCAACCTGACATATAGACACAGACATACAGGCACACACAGATACAAACATCCATCCCCACCCTCATGCTCTCATCTCATCTCCATTTTCAAATCTTGGAATTAACTCTATATGTATATCCACTGTGGTGGTTTACAGATGCAAAAAATAAAATAAAAAATCTAATTTATAATATATAGTTTCATTGTTTTCATCTGAATAAACAGGAAAGTAAAGGGTCTTCCAAAAAGTATGGTTTAAGTGCTCAGTGCAGTTGTCAAGCCACCATTGTCTTTATGTAAGGTAAGTATGTAAGGTGATGTAATGTGTAATGTCTTTCATGACAGGAAAATTGCAGTAGAACATCTAAGTACTTTAAATTCAACATTATGCAATGCAAGATAATGGGTCGCCCACAGATTACAGAGTCTAATGGAGAGTCTATTCTAGTCAGCAATTTGGTCCCAGCACACCAGCAATGAAAAGTGCAGATCCTGTATATCGTCATGTAATTTGTTTTTAAAGTAACGCTTCTTTTTTTTTTAGTTTACAAGGTCAAAGTTCCAAAAACTGTGTTTGTGTTTAACACTCTACAGTCAATCAGTTTTGTAATTAGGATTACGAGAAGAACAGTGAAACTATAGATCAATATCCGAGTTTTAAAAAGAATATGACTCAAAAACTCCATCATAGGGATGATCACAGCTCTGGATTAGGAATTAAGGGTAGTCAATTCCACTCAGTTTAGCAGCTAAGCAGCGATGATTATCATTATCATATGAAAATGAAAACAAATTTCATGACTGCTGAGAGGTAGCAGGGAGACGAAGAATATCACTGAGTCATTACAGTCATTACAATATTCATACAATTATTCATATTGTAGGAAATATTGTGTATCAGTTGATATTAGCTGCAGTGAGTGCAGGCTGGAGATCTATTTAGGAATCAAATGTCAAAAAAAACACTTTTGATTCTGAAAGAGTTTTGTTTATGATCCCACATACTGCTGCACAGGAGTGGCCCCGGGGATAATTTCACAAAGGATTAATCGAGCAATTAAATTTTGGATAGGAGAGCCGATAAGATCACACCACTGCCATGTTTGCAAGAAAAACAATTTATTAAATTTGCTAATCCTAAACAGATTGTAAATGCTTACATAATCACTCTCTCTTGAGTCAGCAACATGTGCATCATCTAGTGGGAGCTGTAAAGTGGCAATTTATGAATCCTCATTTGGACAAAAAGCTTCTTTTCTCAAACTGGACAATAATTGGGGTGATTTTGAACTTGAATGAGTTTTTGCATACTGTCATGAACAATCTACCGCTCCTTCCACTACTCTGCACTCCTCTGTCTGTCCATAATTTGTTCTGAGCTTTGTGTTTAATGTATTTATTGTGTAGATTCTATGTCTAATCATGGCTTGTGTGCATGTTGCTCAGTTTTGTCTCTTTAAAACCCCGTCAAAGGTTAAGCACTGCAAATTAGCTTATGCAATAAAAGCTGTGCTGAGTGGGCTGGTGGTTATCTCTTTCAAGATCATCATTTTGTGGATCTCTGTGGCCCTTCCAGTGCCCCAGATATTTTAAGATTGCTCCCTAGATGTATTTTCTTAGGGATGAGAGGAACAAAATTAATTCCCTTTAGTCCAATCTCTCATTTTTTCTCCACACACACTTAATGACTAACCCCAAAGCTTCTTTCACATGTTGTTTGTATCTCTTAGTTCTTATCTCTTAGTTCTGTGCCTTAACATTGGTAACATTGATGAGCGTGAGTTTTAGAGTGTGAGCATGTGGCTATTTTCCTTTTTCACTTGATACTTCTATTGTAAACAAGCTACAATATATATATATATATATATATATATATATATATATATATATATATTCAAGCCATGTCGATGAAAATGGACTCACCGTGAGCAGGTGCTGGAGGTAGACGATGTTAAATTGGTTGGAGAGGATGTAATGCATGTCATTAAAAAGTTCTCATCCAAAAGGAGTGGTGTTCAGTGTGGGAGTTGGTTCAAACATAATAGGCTAAGAGCCAAACAGAAAGTGGCCATGTTCAGCTACTCGTGAGTTGGTAATTGCCAGCCACTCCTTGACATATGCGTATAGGATCCATCTACCTCCACACGTTTCTCTTTGTGTGTCAAGATGCCTACTCTCATATCTTGGATGTCATTCACACAGCAACCATGTGCAGGGGATAGATTACTAAAATGAAAACAATGTAGTTTTTTTTGTGTTTTTTTTTAAACACACATACCCCCTCTCCACACACAAAACACACACTGTCAAATTAACTGTTTTAAATTCAAAAATGTAAATCCACATCACAAAAAAAAAAGCGCAGAACATGCCTGACATGGTCTGAGTAGGCAACACAACTGCAAATCCTTAACATCAAAGATAGACATGACACGCCCCCCCTACTGTGTCGCTTCAAGGACACTTGATATGCTTGTGCACCCTGCCACCACCCAAAACATCTTCACTTTTAAACCATGAACCCTGCTGCGCTTGTAATATCAGAAAAATAGATTCCAAGAACCGTTTTGCTCATCCCTTTTTATTTGCTTTGGTGTCAAGCGATCACACAATGGCTTTGAGTGCGAGCGCGCTGTAAGTAGGGTGTATAGATTAAACAGGCTCGTAACAAAGAGAAGAATAAATGTCAGATATGTCAAATGCCACAGGCTCAACACCACAAAAAACAGGCACAAATAAAAAATAAAGAGGGATTGTTTGCTGTATCTGTGATACACCTTTTGAAATTAAGTGAATATATGCAAATACGTGCTTTTCAGCTGTCTGTTGTGATTTGTATATAAATGCAACAAATTTCAACATAGTGTCAAGTATCTTTTATAAAATTACTAAATACTCTAAAAAACACTAATTTTCTGTTACACAGCAGCGCACTTACAATCCACACATCCTGCAGTGAATCATTCGTATTCAGCGTGCTGACTGACCCAAAGGTTGACATAAATATGACTATCTTTAAGAAGCTATTAATATAATAATTCTGTGTATTAAAGCAATCCCATCTCATTATAATAAGGAAGAAGTCAGCCCGCAGCATGACAAGACTGAAAACTGATCCGCTCCTTGCATTGCAACAAGTGATATCATTCAGGTTAAAACAGTAAAGAAGGGGGATTTGCATGATGAAATAATTGTAACCTCATTTAAAATCACCACACTTCTCGCACTTATCCTGCTCTTCTTGTTGAAGCATACTGTGGCTCCTTTAGGGAATTGTTAAGCTGTAACAACTTCCCAGGCAAATTATAAACGCCACAGCGTTGTTGACAGATTATATGAGAATAATAGAAATAACAAACTTATGTGGGTTGATTAAAAAAAATAAGCAAATTTTTTTTTAAAAGGCTTTTTTTGTGGTAAACAAGCTACATATGTTGCCCAAATGACTCTACAGGGAAATTCAGAAAACAAAATTAAAGTGCACAAGAATGACTAATGAAGAAGTTGGTTTGGAATCGCTTTCTATAGGATACAAAAACAATTGTCTGCTTTATCTCGTGCACTGATGAAACAAGATGAAAACTGGCCCAATAAAAAATATAATCCTGCTGGTATACAGTTACCTGTTTGCACATCAAGAAGACATGCTAATTAATCATTAATCATTCATGTGGACTTGCATTTCAGGCCTCATGGCAAATTCATGCTCATCCTGCACACTTGTTTTTGCTCTCTGAATCACTTCCTTAAGAAAGATTGGGCCCTAAAGCCCATAAATGCCCCATTATGTTCACCTGCTCATAATAGCATTCCAGGCATGTTTAAGAAGACGTCATTTTAAGAAAAAAAAATCTAATAACATTGCTAACTTCCAGATTCAGGCTTTTCCATAAGAAAATAGCCTGAATATGAAGCACTGGAGAGAATAAAAATGTGTATCTATGCGGTGATGAATGAATAATCAGTGCGCCTACAGTAAATTCTCTCTACTTGCCTTTTTATGTGCTAATAGTGCTGCTGCCTGTGATAGTGTGGAGCTGGTTCTGCCTTGGTGCCTTCTGAGAGCCACAACACAGTTTGAGAGCAAAATGGTGATTGTGGAAAGAACACACATATTGTGTGTGAGGCTCACCTTTGAATTCCTTGCAAGCCACCTCTACGTGCCAGTGGGTTCAACTTATGGTCTAATTGCGCAACATCACGACCAGTGTTGGTCAAGTTACTTGAAAAAAGTAATCAGTAACTAATTACCGATTACTTCCCCCCAAAAGTAATCCCATTACTTTACTGATTACTTATTTTCAAAAGTAATTAATTACTTAGTTACTTTTTAAAAACATGATTTACAACCTGAATAGGTGATAAAGCGATGGATCTTTCAGCCCAATTCTACTTTTTCTGCATAATCCATCATACAAAATGTAATCAAATGGAAAGTCTCTTTTTAAAACTTGTTTTATTAGTTTTAATCTTTTAACTTTATGCATCAAGCAAAAATGTAATTATATGCAACATTCTCTGACTGGTAGAAATTTGTTTAACATTTAAACTTATTTTCTGCACAATCCAGCACATAAAATATATATATATATTTGTGTTTACACTCACTCTTTCAAATAGATGCAAGTAAAACACAACAGAAAATAAATAACATCAAAGACTAGTGGTCCTGTTGCTCTATTTTTACCTGTACAGCAGGAGTGGCATAGGCGGAGGTTTACCCTGGTGCAGGTGTGCCACAGCGGTCAGTTGACCGCTGTGGCACACCTAAATAATTGATAATAATTGATTTCTGTCCAATAATTGATTGGTCGGTGGCGCTGTCACTTGGTGTTCGCTCGCTCTGTGGTATAGTATCGCTTCCTGTTCCTGCTCAAACACAGTGGTGTTTCTGAGTAGCTTATTCGCTTAGCAGTTTAATTAACAACTTTTAAATACATGCTTTTTTTCTTCCACAGTATAATCTTCACGTGCTTCATCCGAAGCACACTTTCTGTGTACTCACTACCTAATTTATAGCCAAAGTATTCACTCACTGTCTCTGTACTGTTTCGCTAGCTTAGCTCGTAGCCGACCCGTTAGCACCATGGCTACTTCACCTGTCCCTTCTACACTTTCTTGCTCATTGTGTCAGATGTTTAGTTACTCCTCGGCCTCCTTTAGCAGTAATGATATCTGTAACAAATGTAGCATATTTGCAGCTCTGGAGGCCAGGATTACTGATCTGGAGACTCGGCTTTGCACCCTTCTCTCACCCTTAGCTAGCCAGGCCCTTGTAGCTGGTGCAGCCGAAGATAGCGTAGGCCCCGCTAGCTGTTCCCCGGCAAATCCCAAGCAGCTGGGGAAAGACGGCTGGGTAACGGTGAGGAGGAAGCGTAGTCCTAAACAGAAGCCCCAGGTACACCACCAACCCGTTCATGTGTCTAACCGTTTTTCCCCACTCTGCGACACACCCGCTGGGGGTCAAACTCTGGTAATTGGTGATTCTGTTCTCAGACATGTGAAGCTAGAGACACCGGCAACCATAGTCAATTGTCTTCCAGGGGCCAGAGCAGGCGACATTGAAGGAAATTTAAAACTGCTGGCTAAGGGTAAACATAAATTCAGTAAAATCATAATTCACGTCGACAGTAATGACACCCGGTTACGCCAATCGGAGGTCACTAAAATCAATATTGAATCGGTGTGTAACTTTGCCAAAACAATGTCGGACTCTGTAGTTTTCTCTGGTCCCCTCCCCAATCAGACCAGGAGTGACATGTTTAGCCGCATGTTCTCCTTAAATTGCTGGCTGTCTGAGTGGTGTCCCAGAAATGATGTGGGCTTCATAGATAATTGGCAAACCTTCTGGAGGAAACCTGGTCTTGTTAGGAGAGATGGCATCCATCCCACTTTGGATGGAGCAGCTCTCATTTCTAGAAATATCGACAAATTTATTAAACCCCTCAAAACATGACTATCCAGAGTTGGGACCAGGAAGCAGAGTTGCAGTCTTACACGCCTCTCTGCAGCTTCTCTCCTCCTGCTACCCCCCCAAAAACCCATCTCCATAGAGACTGTGTCTGCTTCCAAAAAGACAAAAAACAAACTAAAAACCAGCAACAAACAACTTAAACATTTACAAAGAAAGAACAATACAGTATCCACATCTGAACCAAAGAGTAAAACAGTGAAATGTGGATTATTAAATATTAGGTCTCTCTCCTCCAAGTCTCTGTTAGTACATGACTTAATAATTGATCAACAAATTGATTTACTCTGCCTTACAGAAACCTGGTTGCAGCAGGATGATTATGTTAGTTTAAATGAATCAACACCCCCGAGTCATTCTAACTACCAGAAATCTCGAAGCACAGGTCGAGGGGGCGGTTTGGCAGCAATTTTTCACACCAGTCTATTAATTAATGAAAGACCAAGACAGACTTTTAATTCATTTGAAAGCCTGATGCTTAACATTGTCCACCCCAGCTGTGAAACTCAGAAACCAGTCTTACTTGTTATCATCTATCGTCCACCTGGGCCTTACACAGAGTTTCTGTCTGATTTCTCAGACTTTATATCTAATTTAGTTCTGAGCTCAGATAAAATAATTATTGTGGGTGATTTTAACATCCATGTTGATGCTAAAAATGACAGCCTCAACATGGCATTTAATCTGTTGTTAGACTCAATTGGTTTCTCTCAAAATGTAAAAGAACCCACCCACCACTTTAATCACACTCTAGATCTTGTTTTAACATATGGCATAGAAACTGAACATTTAACAGTGTTTCCTGAAAACCCTCTCCTGTCTGATCATTTCTTGATAACATTTACATTTACAATAATTGATTACGCAGCAGTGGAGAGTGGACTTTATCAAAGTAGATGTCTTTCTGAAAGCGCTGTAACTAAGTTTAAGAATATAATCCAGCCACTGTTATCATCGTCAATGCCCTGTACCAACACAGAGCAGAGCAGCTATCTGAACGCTACCCCAACAGAGGTCGATTATCTTGTTAATAATTTCACCTCCTCACTACGTACGACTCTGGATACTGTAGCTCCGGTGAAAACTAAGGTCTCTAATCAGAAGTACCTGACCCCGTGGTATAATTCTCAAACACGTACCCTAAAGCAGATGACTCGTAATCTGGAGAGGAAATGGCGTGTCACAAATTTAGAGGATCATCATTTAGCCTGGAGAAATAGTTTGTTGCTTTATAAGAAAGCCCTCCGCAAAGCCAGAACAGCTTACTACTCATCACTGATTGAAGAAAATAAGAACAACCCCAGGTTTCTCTTCAGCACTGTAGCCAGGCTGACAAAAAGTCAGAGCTCTTTTGAGCCAACCATCCCTTTAACGTTAACTAGTGATGACTTCATGAACTTCTTCACAAATAAAATTTTTATCATTAGAGAAAAAATTACCAATAATCATCCCACAGATGTAATATTATCTACAGCTACTCTTAGTTCCATTGATGTTAAGTTAGACTCTTTTTCTCCAATCGATCTTTCTGAGTTAACTTCAATAATTACTTCCTCCAAACCATCAACGTGTCTTTTAGACCCCATTCCTACAAAACTGCTCAAAGAAGTCCTGCCATTGATTAATTCTTCGATCTTATATATGATCAACCTATCTCTAATAATCGGCTATGTACCACAGGCCTTCAAGGTGGCTGCAGTTAAACCTTTACTCAAAAAGCCATCTCTAGACCCAGCAGTCTTAGCTAATTATAGGCCAATCTCCAACCTTCCTTTCATATCAAAAATCCTTGAAAGAGTAGTTGTCAAACAGCTAACAGATCATCTGCAGAGGAATGGTTTATTTGAAGAGTTTCAGTCAGGTTTCAGAGCTCATCACAGCACAGAAACAGCTTTAGTGAAGGTTACAAATGATCTTCTTATGGCCTCTGACAGTGGACTCATCTCTGTGCTTGTCCTTCTTGACCTTAGTGCAGCGTTCGATACTGTTGACCATAATATCCTGTTAGAGCGATTAGAACATGCTGTAGGTATTACAGGTATTGCACTGCAGTGGTTTGTATCATATCTATCTAATAGACTCCAATTTGTGCACGTAAATGGAGAGTCCTCTTCACACACTGAGGTTAATTATGGAGTTCCACAGGGTTCAGTGCTAGGACCAATTCTGTTTACATTATACATGCTTCCCCTAGGCAGCATCATTAGAAGACATAGCATACATTTTCACTGCTATGCAGATGACACCCAGCTCTATCTGTCCATGAAGCCAGATAACACACACCAATTAGTTAAACTGCAGGAATGTCTTAAAGACATAAAGACTTGGATGGCCACTAACTTTCTGCTTCTTAACTCAGATAAAACTGAGGTCATTGTACTCGGCGCTGAAAAGCTTAGAAATATGGTATCTAACCAGATTCTTACTCTGGATGGCATTACCTTGGCCTCCAGTAACACTGTGAGGAACCTTGGAGTCATTTTTGACCAGGATATGTCCTTCAACGCACATATTAAACAAATATGTAAGACTGCGTTCTTCCATTTGCGCAACATCTCTAAAATTAGAAATATCCTGTCTCAGAGTGATGCTGAAAAACTAGTTCATGCATTTATTACTTCCAGGCTGGACTACTGCAATTCATTATTATCAGGATGTCCAAAAAACTCACTGAAAAGCCTTCAGTTAATCCAAAATGCTGCAGCAAGAGTACTGACAGGGACTAGAAAGAGAGAGCATATTTCTCCTGTTTTGGCTTCCCTTCATTGGCTTCCTGTTAAATCCAGAATTGAATTCAAAATCCTGCTCCTCACATACAAGGTCTTAAATAATCAGGCCCCATCTTATCTTAATGACCTTGTAGTACCATATTACCCTATTACAGCACTTCGCTCCCACTCTGCAGGCCTACTTGTTGTTCCTAGAGTATTTAAAAGTAGAATGGGAGGGAGAGCCTTCAGTTTTCAGGCCCCTCTTCTGTGGAACCAGCTTCCAGTTTGGATTCGGGAGACAGACACTATCTCTACTTTTAAGATTAGGCTTAAAACTTTCCTTTTTGCTAAAGCATATAGTTAGGGCTGGACCAGGTGACCCTGAATCCTCCCTTAGTTATGCTGCAATAGATGTAGGCTGCCGGGGGATTCCCATGATGCATTGAGTTTTTCCTTTCCAGTCACCTTTCTCACTCACTATGTGTTAATAGACCTCTCTGTATTGAATCATATCTGTTATTAATCTCTGTCTCTCTTCCACAGCATGTCTTTTATCCTGTCTTCCTTCTCTCACCCCAACCGGTCGCAGCAGATGGCCGCCCCTCCCTGAGCCTGGTTCTGCCGGAGGTTTCTTCCTGTTAAAAGGGAGTTTTTCCTTCCCACTGTCGCCAAAGTGCTTGCTCATAGGGGGTCATATGATTGTTGGGCTTTTCTCTGTATCTATGAAGCGCCTTGAGGCGACATTTGTTGTGATTTGGCGCTATATAAATAAAATTGAATTGAATTGAAAGTTGAAGAATCCGCGAGTTTCTCTGTGAATTTCACATTACGTGGTAGCGCACTCGGTGCTTGCTTGGACGTTTAGGGTTTTTTTGCTGTAAAAAGAAGTTTTCTTCCCACGCAGTGAACAGCGGACGCTAATGTTTTTGTCACTTTTTATGGAATCAAACTCAAAGTAAGGTCAGTACTTCCACGCTTTAAACGCTGCACGCTCATACTGTCTCCTGCACTCGATATATGATCCACTGTTGATCTTCACACAGCTGTTCCCACGAACGTCACACTTGCTTACGTCACTGTCATGAGACATTCTCGCAAAAAAATCACGGTTTTAGTAACGCAATAACGCAGCGTTCCTACGGGAAAGTAACGGTAATCTAATTACCGTTTTTGCAATAGTAATCCCTTACTTTACTCGTTACATGAAAAAAAGTAATCAGATTACAGTAACATGTTACAAGTAACGCGTTACTGCCCATCTCTGATTACGACACGCTCTGAAGAGTTAGGTTTAAAAGCAGGTGGTAGAGCAAAGCCATTATAGACATAACTGTGCCTTCCTATATTACATAATTATCATCATTGTGCCTTATTGCTTTTATAGGATATAAAAGATGATATTTTACCATGAACTTTTAATCAATGCAAGCACGTTTTATTTTTAGCTTGATAGGCTGTGTGCAAGGTGCCCGGAAAAAAAGAAAACATCTTTTACTTTTTTATAGAATCAGTCAAAAAAAAAGTGCTGGTAAGACTTATTAGTAAGTATTAGTAAGGTATTAGCTAATACTTATATCCTCTTCCTTAGTATGGCATTTACAAACATGTTTTTAAATGGTTTAGTCATGCTTAAAAAGCTATGTAATGTGTTTCCTAACAGCATTGAAAGAGCAACGTGTGACAGTGTCTTGAAGAAAAACCTCACAGCTTTCTTAGTGATGGTTCAACCCAACCCATAAAATAAATTCAAAGCACCTGTTGCAGAAACCTAATATCACATCACATACACAATAATCTTAATTTAGATTTCTAACTCAGAGATTTTAAGTTTTAATTTAGAAAGTGTTCCCCGACTGCCCAGATGTTAATCATTATATTGTTGTTCGATACTTTTTGATGTCATTTTGATGACAAATCAGCGCTTTAGTAAATGTATCAGTCCGTTATATCACCAAATTTAACAGGCTGGTAAATAACAGACGACAATGACTGTCTTCTGTCAGATGATGGAGAAAGTGTAAAACATCCGGGTTAGATGCCACTCTGTTGTATGCACGTCATATCAGTTTATATCAGTTAGTCTGCGTCAGAAGTCAATGTTTTGCTTTGCTGTATTTTGTGTATTCAGCAAAATCATACATCTGTTTAGCTCACCCTCTGCTTAGAGTAGAACAGAATAACCCTTTATTGTCATTGTACATGTACAACAAAATTATGAGTGTTTCACCCCAACTGTGCAGAAGTAAAAAAAAAAAAAGATATAAATAGTAAAGTCATCAGGAATAAATAGCAAATGGAAGAAATGTATACAGTCAAGAAAAAATATATACAAACTAGAGAAAGGCACAAAACAGAGAAGCACACACTGGAGAGCAAAGTGGAAGCACCTGAGCAGATCATACGATCCAGTTTAAATGATGCTGTCTTAGTATTATGGAGGGAAGCTAATGATGGAAAATGTTCTTTCTGTTTACAAGTTGTGGACACTCACATCACTGTACAGCTCATGATAACAGGTTCCCGTCTGCAGCTGGACATTCCAGCTGTGCTAATAGTCTCCAGCCAAACAAAATACACTCAAACGCCACAAAACACTACAAGTTGCTTACTAAAACATATAGGATACTGAATTTATTTTAGCATTTTTGTGGAGATTATTTTTGTTTGGATGTTACAGTTCACCATGTTGTGACCAGTCAGTATAATCATTACCACATGATAAATGAGACTCCAGTTCTCCTGGATCGGACTAGACCCAGTAAACTTTACAAGTGTGTTAAAACACTTGTAAAGTTTAGTGAATGTCTCTTGCACAGTTGTGATAGTAAAAAAGTTTTGTCCACAAACAGAGAAATATTTATATATTGATCATAAAATATTACAGTCTTATTATTGTGACAGTCCCCTTTGAAACCCCAAAACAACTGACAAATTGGAGCAAGGACAGGGGACCTCTGGAGGATGTCCCGTGGAGTCTGGGATTGGGACATGCGAGCTGCAAGATTGGGAGGGTTTCTGTAAATTGGAATCCAGGAGAGATATTTTTGTAAATGCTCAATCGGATTAGGACTTTGGAGATGGAGGCAAGGTCAAGGCCTCTGTGTGATGTTCTCTGAGCAGTTCTTGAGAAGATTTTGTGGGTTGGTGCGTCACATTGTCACACTGTACCACCAGGGAGCAAAGAAAGGGGTGCTCAATCAGCAACAATGTTAAGAGAAGTGTTATGTGTCAAATTAAAACGTAAATGCACACACAAGGGCTCAAGGTTTCCAAGCGAAACATTACATTGTATGAAGACGACAAGTGTTATTAACTTCACCTGTCAGTGGTTATAATCTCGTAGCTGGGAAGTGCATAAACAGATGCCAAAGTACTCAGAGCAGTATTTTCGTGCTAGTAAATTGTCTTCAGGGCCATATATCTCCATGATGACACACAAACACACAGAGACAAACTCACAAGGTGAATAATGCTCATCATTGCTGCTAACGGGACATCCATGTTGTTTGCTTTTGTCAAAATCTCTCAGAAAATCAATAAGGACAAAAATGCATGGAAGTGGTCCAGTCCAGTACAATGAACGGACAAGGTTATAAACAGGAACTACAAAATAGCTGCAAAGTAAACCCACCAGGCAATGCCCCGTGTCAAAATAAGTACTTTTTTTTTTACAACAGAAAGGCTCAGATTTGTATCCTAAGTGTCGTTGATTGGTTTTTATGTTATCCTGCCAAGCTTTTGTGTGTAGAATTTCCAGGTCAACAAAATAATTTTCACTAATAGCACTACCAGCACTCTGTCTGCTCTTGAAAGGGCTCTTTTTTCTCCTTCAGCAAAATGTGTTTTGGTGAGTTCTTCTGTTTGACTGAACGTAGCCAACCCTGTCAAAACAGTCAGTGGACACAGTCTGGAAGATATATATATATATATATATATATATATATATATATATATATATATACATATATATATATACACACACACACACATATATACATATATATATATATATATATATATATACATATATATATATATATATAATTTATATATAATAACCAAGCAACTCTGGGGTTTAGGAAGAATATTCTGAATAAGAGGAAATATCCAGTATTCTAGCAAAACAGCTACCCTATTTTTTTTTGACAGAGAAAACATATCAAATTTTTAAACTGCAACATTTTAGCATTTCATAAAAAATAGGAGCTCCTTTTGAAGTAGGCAGCAGTATATCTCAAAAAGGCTTTGACAGGGATAAAAGAAAGGGCTGGAAAAGTAAGTGTTACCGGAAAGAAATAGGGAACATTTTGCAACAGGTCCAATACATGATTGAGTATAAAAAGAGCATCTTAGAGCGCCAGAGTTTCTCAGAATGTCATGGCTCCTGGGCTGGTTTGAAGGTTTCTATGTTTTTAGTGCATTTTTTTCAGTCACCTGTTGCTTTCTGAAGGGCAGCCCCCACCTAGCCTTGTCTATTTGGTGGAGTTTCCAGCACCTGTGCTTCACCCTGCACACCTGTTGCTCATCTGCTCGTCAACCTGCCAGCACCTTCCAAAATCATTCACAAATACAGGTTAAAGCTCTATCATGCGAAGAAGAAGCCACATGTGTACATGGTCCACAATCGTCACTGCCTTCTCAGAGTCAAAGCTCGTTTAAAATGGGCTGAGGCAAGTGTCAAAGTGCTGTGTGGGCAGACAAATCAAAATTTGAACATTTTATTTGAAAAACACTGACACTGTAACCTCTATATGTTACCAGTATTTAATTCAATCGCCTACATCTCTGATGGTACAGAGATTTAAACAAGGTACAAAGACATCTAGCAAACATCATGATTTTGTAGAAGAAGAGTAAAGGTAATGAAATGGCCTGCCTTCAGTCCAGACCTTTTACCATGTGAGAATATTTGGGACATTGTGAAATAAAATATACAACCAATAAGAGCCCAGAACTGTTGAGAAGCTGGAATCCTATAAAAGATAAGAATGGGACAAGATTCCTCTCCCAAAAGCCCAGCCTCATTTTCCAGACATTTACAGACTATTGTTAAAAGAGGGGAAGTTACATGGTGGTAAATATGGCCTTGTCCCATATTGTTTGAGACAAGCCGCTGCCATCAAATTAAAAATGAGTCAATACTTTTGTGAAATTTGTATATTTTATACATTTTTTCTATTTTGAATAAATGGGGGGGGCAATTAATTGGGATGTCAAATATGTTAGCGGGTGTAGGGAAGGGAAACCTGTATCAGACATGAGCTCCCTTCCCAGTCAGGAGCCTGAAGGTCTGATTTGACAGTGGAAGAAACAGAGCTGACACCCCCCCCCCCCCCCCCCAAAAAAAAAAAAAAAAAACGGACTTCTGTGTAAAGAGATTTGCACAAATTGAAAACAGGAGAAATGGAAGCTTCCAGAACAGCCTTGAGACCTCTAACCAGGGCAAATAGTTTATTATAGGTAATACATTTCCAGTAGAAACAGCAGCATTTTACAGTTTTCATGTTTTAAATAAAGCAATAATACAAACGAATACAATAATGATAAACTATGACAATGAGTATGTAGATGGAGAGGCTTCATTAAGGGCATCTGTCTTGTTTAGTTCTTGTTTTTGGAGAATAAAACCAAGCATTTAAATAATTAACACTGCCATAAAAACGAAGTGTTGCTTCATGGGACGTGAAGAGGGAGGAGTGAGAAGACTTTAGAATGAAATATCATTCGTCTTAAGGTGAAACTCGTGGAAGATACCAGTGGCGATGCACAAGAAACAAATATTGCTGTGTGTCAAAACTGCCAAGAGAGGTCAGTCAAAACAACATTGCACAATTACCAGAACCCACAGCCATCTGAGGGTCATTAGACACCCTGAGGAGAGCCGACTCAATGCACTGCAGGGTGAGCCATGACAGGAATGTATCCATAATCTATTTTTCTTGTTGTTGTTGTTGTTGTTTTAACCTTTTCTTCGTGGTATCTATCTAAAGTTTTCTATCTAAAGATGAAGGGAATTTTTCTGGGCTTCAAGAAAGCAAGAATAATCCGCTGACCTCACCTTGACCAGCCTTCACTGCAACTGCTTCTTCCCTCGGAAGCAATGGCTTGATTTCTATATTGTGCTTAACATCTTTCCTCAGGTCGTAAAATTTCCACTTCCTTCCATGGACTCAGAAACCATCACGATGACAGGTGTGTAATGCAAAAGATGATAGAGGGGTCATTCAATCCCGAGTTGCAAAAAAACAAAAAATATAGCATGGCTTGCAATTTGGCAACGACAGAGTTAGCTCATAGACAACAATCGACTGGAATTTCTATTGGAAGAGGAAGGGAAGTGAAAGAGACGAGAGGAATAAAAACTAAAGCAGAGTTGTTTTTCTCTTAGACAGGTAAGTACAGTTTATATTATCCAGCATGTATTAGCTGGACTATTGCTGCCAGGGGAACGTCTAGGACCTGAACAACTCCACTCTTGAAAAACACAGCCTACTGCAGAGCACCGAAAGCCTGAGCCTTAAGAAGAGCAAAGCCAAGCTGGTTAATTATATGTTTTACAAAGGAAATGGGTATGTTTTGCTGGTGTTTTGTGACTAAAGACTTTTTAACCTTCTTTATTTTGATTCTGTAAATACTGAGAAAGCTTAACATTCAACATTTGGATAAGAGCAGAAACAAATCTCTCAACAGCTTTTGTTGATGTGACAAGCACAATACAGAGAATGATTTTTCATTGAAAGGTGCTAAAGGGCACGTAATGGACTCAGCGGGTAGCTGTTTCAGCAGGAACGGCTCTAAAAAACAATTGCGCACTGGCTGCCTGTCACTGGAACAAAAGGCAAGCAAATATTAGTGGCCGCCAAGTGAACCTGTTGAGCATTTAGTAGATGAAGTGCCATATATCTCCCGAGGCAGGTGATGCAAACCTCAGGTGAGGAAAAATGAAAACAGAGAGTGGACTTTTTTATTCCTGGTTTTAAACTGTTAACATCTAACATCTCCCTGCATCTGCCGGATGCTAGCGTCTGTTTGCTAACAAATTTGTCATCCTTAAATGTGCGAATGTAATATTGCTGTGTTTACAGCTCGTTCCTATTGCTCCCGAGCGGCATCCTCCGTTTAAATTTGCCATAAACTTAAAACCTTTAATTGCAGATGAAAGCAAATAAAACAGTTTGAATTGTCAGTAATTTAAGTCATTCGGGCTTACAAATGCATTTACAAATTACATACATACCACAACATGTGCATCTACATCATGCAAGCAGACCTGTTTGTGCATCCCTTTATGCAGCCAAAGGTACCAGAATGAATACGTTTGGCTCGGCCTCCCCCTCTCTCCCCCTCCGCTGCGCCCTGACAAGACACTCTCTCCAGCTGCTTGGGCACACCAGCAAATAAAGAAAAGATACACACGAGGTGAATAAAAAAGGTAATACCCACTTCAAACACCACTTCCCACTAATCCCTACATGCTCTCAACCTTCACACAGCGAAAGTATACCGCTGACACCTGGATACTGACACTACCCACTCAGCCAGCCTTTCCGGAACAGACTTCTCTTCCGAGGAGTAGCAAGGGACTGGAAAGAGAGGAAAACTCAGGAAAAAAAAAGGAAAAAAAAGAAAACACACAGAATCTGCCTGCCCTTTTGCAAAGCATATATCCCTCTCTGCAGATACAAGTGCGGCAAACAATCAGGCTCCCATCCAATTGGACAGCATCATTTCCTGCTGTAATCAGCGGCTGAATATGAGCTACACAAAGATTCAGCCTTGTACAACCCACCCCACCCACCCTTTTCTGCTTTCCCAGTAAAAAGTAATCTCTTTTTTTTTTAGTATCCTTCAGATTCTGATAGGATTTTATCCAAGACCAACTGGACAAAGAAGGTTTAATAGCTCCGGGTTTACAGTATATTTTTTGGTCTACTTAAATTGATTAAGGGTAGATTTGTTTGACGTATCCACTACTAAAGGAGAGCTTTTATTATCCATCTTCTCATCTGTCTCACGTGTTACATATGTAGTTGTAATTTGAACATACTGTATTTAAATCTCTCTCTCTCTCTCTCTCTCTCTCTCTGTCTCTCATCTTATACAGTTACCCAAACGGTCAGAAACATTTAAAATGTACCTAAACTAAATTAACTAACTAAACTAAATTCTAGGTGAAAACTGTATTTTTTTTTCAAAAATGTTTAGAGTTTACCATCATAGAAAGCAAATATTATTTCAATTTAGTTTAAATGTTCAGTATTTATATTTTATATATTGCCAAATCACAACAAAGGTAACTTCAAGGTGCATTGTGTTGTAAGGTAAAGACTCTACAATGATAGAGAGAAACCTTCACCGATTAAACAACCCCCTTTGAACAAATGCTTGGTGACAGCAGGAAGGAAAAACTCCCTTTTAGCAAGAACATGACTTTATCAGAACCAGGCTCAGGGAGGGGCAGCCATCTTCCACGACCAGTTGTAGGTGAGTGGAGGATGGCAGGACAAAAGACACAGTGTGGAAGAGAGCCAAATGTTATTGAATATTAGCCAATATTCACATTTGATAAGATGGAATATTTGATATGTTGCTATAAAGATTGTTTAAATGCTTCATAAAATATTAAATGTGTTGCCAGTAAACTGCTAGTTGGTCTTTCAGCTTTAAAATATCATTTAAAAAAAATATAAAAGTAAACTAACATGCACAGTGAGGATGGGCAGAAACAGAATAACAAATCTTTGGCCAGGAATAGGAGATGAATCAGGCAAAAACTATTCACTCACCCATCTAAATCATTGAATTCATGTGTTCCAATCACTTCCATGGCCACAGGTGTGTAAAATCACCTAGGCATGCAGACTGCTTCTGCAAACATTTGTGACAGAATGGGTCACTCTCAGGATCTCCAGCATGGCACTGTGATAGGAAGACACCGGTGCAACAAGTCCAGGCAGAGAATTTTGTTCACTAGTAAATATTCAACAGTCAAATTGTAGTGGTATTACAACAAAGTGGAGGTGATTGGAAATGACAGCAACTCAGCCACAAAGTGGTAGGTCGCATTAAATCTCAGAGTGGGGTCAGCGGATGCTGAGGCTCTTAGTGCACGCAGATCTTGTCAACTTTCTGCAGCTTCAAATGCTGCAGACCTCCAAACATCATGTGACCTTCAGTTCAGCTCAAGAACACTGCATAGAGCTTCCTGGGATGGGTTTCCATGACCGAGTAGCTGTATCCAAGCCTTGCATCACCAAGCACAATGGAAACCATTGGATGGAGTTGGGGTGAAGCATACCACCACTGGACTCTAGAGTAATGGACGTGTTCTCTAGAGTGATGAATGACGGGTCTCCGCCGGACAATCCAATGGATGAATCTGTGTTTGGCATTGCATCAAGTGTAATGTTCCAGTGAAAGGAAGTCTTAATGATTCAACATGAATGTGCACCAGTGCGCAAAGTAATGTCCATAGAGACATGAATGAGTGAGTTTGGTGTGAAAGAACTTGACTGGCCTGCACGGAGGTCCTGACCTCAACCCGACAGAACACCTTTGTGATGAATTAGAGCAGAGACTGAGAGCGGAGACCTTCTAATCCAGCATCTGTGTCTGACCTCACAAATGTGCTTCATAAAGTATTGTCAAAATTTCCCATAAACACTCCTAAACCTTGTGGAAAGCCTTCACAAAAAAATAGTTGAAGCTGTTTTAGCGGCAAAGGATTAGCCACACTCATTTTAAACCCTATGCCTGAAGAATGGGATGTCACTCCAATTCAAATGCATGTGAAGCCAGATGAGCGAATACTTATGGCAATACAGTGTATCTGCAAATATGCAAAGGGATAGTGTGAAGAAATAAAGATTGAAGATGTGCTGGCAGATTGAAGTATTGATGAGACAAATTCAGACCTCTCAGGGAAACATTCAAAGTTATTTCTTATTTGTTTCACAGATGGCTAGTTTAAGATGTATTTGGTTGACAAGAGAACTACATAATGGAAAAAAAAAAGATAAATGCAGTTTTCCTTCAAGAATAAATAAATACTGGCGCAGGAGAGAGCAAAAGTGAAGCTCACTAGAGATCCATATTCAGACCTTTTATGCAGCGCTTGTTGATCTTGCTACAATGACATTTCAAAGTGCGGTACTCGTACACACAGACATTTACACATGTACAATCCTCCAAAGAACTGCAATGAAAACAAGCCACGGGCTTTCCTTTCATCGTCTGCTTTTCTCTCTTTATCAAGTGTGAGACTGTCACTGCATTCCCTGCATCACATGCTGCAGTTTCCATGAGAACAAATTCAAACAAACACACACACACAAGGTTAACTTCACTTGCATATTACGCTAAATTTTTCCAAACCAGTCCTGAATTGACCGCTACAGTGGTAACCTCAGGAAAGAGTCAATATTTAAGTTGGCAAATTTGACAAACACTTTAATCTTTTTAAGCTCATTTAGCTCACGTGGTCCATCGTGATCAGGGGTTATTACCTAGGGTAAGAACACCATGAACCATGCCTGGCTTTTGGTTTGTTTAGTCTGGGCACGATTCTCTGTGCAGACTGCTTTCCTTCAAATGTCCCTAAAAGAAGCTCATGTTCCTCCAAGTATCACCAGCACACACACACACACCTACTTCATAATAAAAAGGCAATTCAAGACGGCAACACAACAAAAAAAAGGCTGTTTATTCCTAAACAGGAGAAGAAGGCTGACATTAGTTGACATTAGTTGCTTGCAGAAATATAGGCACTGTACTGGACCTGGCTGCACCTGGAACTGAGGCACAACGCCTAATTTAGAGGTCAGCTATAGTTCCGACACTCACCTACACTAGCAACAAGCTTTGGCGGGGGAAAACAATGAGATTGTTCCAGATGAAGGCTAATTTCCCTCCTCAACCTGGGCTCCAGCTGCCACTTCTTCAGATTGGCCCTCATCTGTCCATGCATTCATAAACGTGCATAATGAATGTGTAAGTGTAATCTGGTGCAGTGATAATAGCTTCATATTTGTCAAATATTTGATGATGTTTCCATCACACCGGTGTGCAGAAAACACCCGCAAAGACATTTCCCACATGGGAAATCCTGTCAGAGAGGCAGAAAAATCGGTTCTCCGAGGCGGAGATGGAGACGTAATAAATGATTCTGAACCAGAATAAACAATTATTATTTACCAGCTCACACGGGGCTGGTCTGCTGCTGCCATTGTTGCTTTAACTTGAGCAACAGGACAGACGGTTTGATGAATGGATGGAAGGATATTACAAACATGATCTTACATTTATGAGCTTCCTGTAAGGAGTAATTATGGATGATCACCATTCATGCTCTAATGCGACTGCATGGTGTAATCAAAGATAAAGGTAATGAATATCAGTAACACTAATGAATATTTTAAAGCAGTGCATTAGTCATTATTTAGAAGCTAATTGCAACATAACAACAAATCACAACATATTTTCCCAAAGTTATTTACAGAAATTAGATGATTTAATGAACATTATGGCATTAATGCAAGTCATTTTGCCCACTTGTCTGTTTTTGTTAGTTTTGCTTCAGTTAACAGTTTCACTCACCCCAAATATTAATAGATCTTTATAAGAATGTAATACTTATAGTTTAAATAAATACAGGATCTACTGTCGGGTCTTCATGGCTGCTTACACTAACACAACACACTATTTAAGTCCATGTTCACTCCTGTTTTCAATCAATTCCCTTTTTTTGATACACATTGGTCTTTGGAAGCTCAACAGCTCAGCATGAAACAAAATCTGATATTCAGTGAAGCACATATTCTTCTAAGAATATTTACTGACCACTCTGCAGCATTTATGTTTTGTGATGATTTATCAGTTTTTCCAGCGGTATCACTGACCTCCTTCCGATTCAGCATTCAGCATAACTACACATCGATCCGTCCGGTTCTCCCCGGTGATGAGTTTAAGGATCGGGTTTGAGTTCATTGTTAGTATTTCTTTAGAATGTTTTGTTACAGATTTCCCACACCTTCTGTGTTTGAAATTATATACTGCCTGCAGTAATAATGACGGCCATGTTTAGAGGCAATGCCAGCATGAATCAATGCTGCCCCCGTGTGGTGGGTTTGATGTTGAGTACGCCCAAGAAAAAGAAAAGCAAAGCGAAACCTTCTTTACCTTGTTTCAGATTGTTTCCATCTGTTGGGTAGGATGTTTTGTGTTATATGTGAAGTACAGGTCATGTTTTTTTTTTCTGTCGTTCATAGCAAAATATAGTTTTTACAAAAGGTGTCAGCAGCGATGGGTTATCCGACAGCTTTCCGAGAAGAAACTGTTGAAATAGTTGCACCTGTCTGTATTTTCTCACTCCGTTATATTTGGTTCACTGCTCTTTTTTTTCCCTCCTGAATTTAAAAAAAAAAAAAAGAAGGGGAGAGAAAGAAAAGGACGCCCTGCAAGGATACAATTAACCTTTAAACCTTAACCTAATTTTCTCACTGCCTCCTGTATGACTAGTGATTCTGAATTACCATTTCTCTGTACAAGAGCCCAAAAACTCATTTCCAAAGTGATATCTGCTGCCTGACCTTTTAACTCTCTCCCTCCTGCTCACCCTGCGGTCAGGTCATAACATCCGTCTCAGTTCTACATCAAACTGCAGAGGCCTTGCTACATTTCTGCTTCTTTTCCATCTTTGAATGCAACACTGCAACTCTGTCATCACCCCTGACACACATACATTCCAGATTCAGTATGTCTGCCGCACATGAATGTTTTGTGTGTTCACGCTGCAGGAGTTCTCTCATTCTGCACTGGCTTCAACCTCCTTTGACCTTTGACCTGCCAGATGTTCACTGTGGACCTATCGATCTCGAGGGAAAGAATAACAACAAGGGGCGTGTGAAAGTTGCTAGTTGTAGAAGTGCACTATAAGTGCAACATAACCTACACATGGTGGCGACTTTATTAGAGATACTTGTGTATCTCTAATAATCATCTAGTCACGAGGCAACAACTCTATGCATGTAGGCATGCAGACAAGACAAACTGTTTAAATCACCTTTCTTTACCCATCAGAATCGGGAAGAAAGGTGATTTAAGTGACTTTGAGCGCATTATGTTCGTTGGGGCTGGTCTGAGGCTGGTCTGAGTATCTCATAAAATGCTGATCTGCTGGCATTTTTCCACACAGCCATCTATAGGGTTTTAGGGGAACTTTCCTGAAAAGAGAAAACATAGATTCAGGTGCAGTTCTCAGTTGATGCCAGACATCAGAGGAGAATGACCAGATAGTAATTCAAACAAACCAACAGCCATGGTATGAAGAAGCACATCTCTGAATGCACAACATGTCAAACCTTGAAGGAGAAACTTCAAGGTTTGACATGTAGCAGAAACTTCATTATGTTTATCTAGATGCTGCGCTTCCAGCAGGAAAAACTTTTCATCACTCATCCAATTGACTTCTTCAGTCTCAGCTGCAGGTTTTGCCAACCTCATCACTGATACATACAAGCCAAAATTAGCACCGCTGACTAATTAATGGACTGTGAGCTTACTTTCATCAATAATATACACATTGTCATGACCATTGATCAATAGCTATGAGTACTGTTTACAAACCTTGATGCTCAAACCACCTAAACTGGCTCCTTCCGATGTGGAGGAGCAGCGACTCTACTCTAAGCCCCTCCCTGATGGGTGAACTTCTCACCCTATCTCTAAGGGAGAGGCCAGTGTAACCGCGATCTTGTTCTTTCCGTCACAACCCACAGCCCGTGACCATAGGTGACGGTAGGGACGTAGATCAACCGGTAAATTGAGAACTTTGCTTTTACTCACAGCCCTCTCTTCACCACGACGGATCGGTACAGCATCCGCATCATTGCAGCCGCAGCACCAATCCTGTCGATCTCCCGCTCCCTTCTCCCATCACTCGTGAACAAGACTCCGAGATACTTAAACTGCTCCACTTGGGGCAGGAACTCGTCCCTGACCCAGAGTGGGCACTTCACCCTTTTCCAGTTGAGGACCATGGCCTCCGATTTGGAGGTGCTGATGTTCATTCCCACTGCTTCACATTCGGCTGAGAACCGTTCCAGTGCGAGCTGGAGGCCATCACCCGATGAAGCCAACAGAACCACATCATCCGCGAAAAGCAGAGATGAGATTCTGAGACCACCCAAAAGCCTTCCACCACTTGGCTATACCTAGAAAATGTGTCCATAAAAATTATGAACAGAATTGGTGAGAAATAGCAGCCCTGGCTTAAATAAAACAAGAAGACGAAAAAACCAACAACCAAATAACCCTCATTCGTTCCTTTCAGGTTAATCTAAGTTTCTTTTACTTGTTGTTTTAACTCTGATCAATATGAGTTGACTCAGTACTAATAGCTCAATTTAATTCAACCTTATTTAGTTCACCCAACTCTTTCACTCATTGTACGTACAAAGTGGCTGGTTATGCATACTCTTTAATGAGTTACCAATACAACTTCAACAGAATGAATGGAAGTAGAATGCTGAAGATGAAATCAAAGGAGTTATGTTTCTCTTATGTAAGAGGACAAATTTTCAGCAGATGTTTAACATAAGAGAAACACATGTGTAATATGCACTATTTAGACTGGTGAAAAGCACAGATTTTATTCACATTTGGGTTAAAAAAAATTTTAAAAAATAAATAGATGAAGGAACAATTGAAAAATATTCTTTAAAAAAAAGAAAAACGTTTACATATTGTAGCACTGTAGACATTTACAGATAGCTAGGACCAGAGCAGTTTATACTGGTAACCTGAAGTAACAGACCACAGCCCACTGTGAATTTGGAACTGCTGGCTGCTTTATTGAAAATGGAATACACAGAAATGTACGCATGTACGGTTTCAGCACTTAAGTTGTTGGATCTAAATTACAGAAGAAATTTAATAAAACATCCATCCATCCATCTTCTTCTGCTTATCGGTTCAAGGGGGCAGCAGCCTAAGCAGAGAAGCCCAGACCTCCCTCTCCCCAGCCTCCTCCTCCAGCTTGTCTGGGAAAACACCAAGGCATTCCCAGGCCAGCAGCGAGAGATAATCTCTCCAGTGTGTCCTGTGTCTGCCCCGGGGCCTCCTCCCGGCGGGACATGCTCAGAACACCTCACTCAGGAGACGCCCAGGAGGTATACTTGGGGTATTGCTGCAATTAAGAGTTTGTAAGATATTAGGCTGAGGACACCTGTACTCTCTAGCTGTAACTAAGAAGTCACTTGGATGAGTGATAAAATGTTTCTCCCTCTGAAATCACAACATCCAGATGAACGCAATCAACTGTCTGGAATTTCATTACCTGGATGAATGACCATGCATCAAGACACTTGCAGCAGATGGGCTACAGCAGCAGAAGACCGCACTATGTGACTCTCCTGTCAGCTAAGAACATTAAACTCAGGCTACGTGTCACAAAAGGCTCACCAAAAAAACGTTGCCTGGTCTGATGAGTCTTCATTTGTGATACAGTCACATGTGAGTCAGAATTTGGCGTAAACAATTTGAAACTATCCCATAACCATTGAGGCTGATGCTGGTGATGAAGGGGTTTGTCAACAAGAATTAAGTTGATAAACTTAATTCTAGCTAACGAAGTGGCCAGTAAATGTTTATTCTATATTAAAACGTAAGACTAATGCCTATTTTTCTTCATTCTCTACTCTTAATGTATTATGTATGACTCTTAACTGCTCTTACTCTAAGCACAACCGTTCCATCTGAAGATGTTAACCCAGAGGATACTGTTACCAAACATCAGCATGGAAGTTCTGTCCAACTGCATTTATAGTATATTTTTGTGTACTTACAGGAAATGGAACAGGTAAAGACCATATTTAGAATTCATAATTTCTGATATTCTTAATCTTGTCACATTGTGAGTGAAGTACAAAGACACTACAAAACCTGATTAAAATTTCTGCAGTAGGATGAAATTTCATTCTAGTCAGGCAGCTGTGCAGATCTATTGCACAGAGGTGGAAAGAAAACTATTAAAGCAGTTCTCAAAGGGGGGCCGATTATGCTCATTTCCACCTCCATATTTCTTTTTTTTTCCTTTTTTTTCTGGGAGTCCTCTAGGGTACCTTTGCATGATTCACAGGTAAAAGAAAATCCTTCATTATATTAAAGAAAGTGAGGCACAAGAATAGATGTCGAATAGCGAGTGTTTAGACTGAGGTTTTGCCTCACAGAGATTACTTTTACATACACTGACCTCATTATTTGAAGCTATGCCCTTGCTATGAAAAGCATAAAATGTCACCTTTGAATCAAGACTGAATCTCAATGGCTCGTCTACAGGCTACGTTTCTGCAGGGTTCCCATCTCTGAACATCAACAAAAATATGAGAGCGCTAGGAAACCACTGGGAGGGCAACCCATTATGATATGAAAGTGCATCGCAAGTGCAATTTAGTACCAGACTGTGGTCTTGCCAAGGCCATAATTTATTTAAAACCAAGCAGCCCTGTGATGTAACACTGAATTAATGAATGTTTAAAAAAAAGGGGTCCCAGTGTAGTCTTGCTGATTAATACGATGCAGTCTAGGCTTTCCAGCTGAAGACCAATCAAGCTTTTTTGGTGAGTATTAACAGCGTCTCCTTTAATAAAACTAAAACCACTGTGGTGAACCGAACAACGTGAATTTTAAAGCATGCGCCCATAAATTCCTGAAGGTTGTTCTCGGTGTACAGTCACATAACCAAACATAATACAATGCCTGTTTTCTTACAGCCTATAAAATGCAAACTTGTGTGAATATATGTACAAGCACACATATACATTTTTTTCTGTTAGCTAAACAGGTCTGTCGTGTTCCCGTGTAGCCTTTTTTTGTTTAATGACAAAAGAAATACATTTCAAAATGCTCCAACTTCTGATAAAGGCTTTGCCCACAACTGCCTTTTTGTTCTGTGTTTGTATTCACTGCAGCAAGGCCCTTAACAGAAGTAGTGATGTGATTTCAAATATCACCCCTGAATTTCCATGTGCAAATAAGTGCCATCCAATCAATTAAGTGAGACACTTCAAAATGTTTTGCAGAAGAAAAAAATAAAAGCAACACATACACATTCAAGTTTATCAAAAGGGCTAATCGGGCAAAATAAGGCCCGCAGTTACACTCTAAGAAGTTTTAACAATGTCTATATCACAGTTAATGAAAATGACACCCCTTAAGACAAAAGGACTGACACTACCAGACTCTTCAAACGTCCGGTGCCACCACTGACGGAGCTTAGCCAATTAAAACTTCTTTGCAGTCTCCTTTCCCTGATTGTCCACACTGACATCTATATTTTTGATATAAAATATAAAAGTAAAAAATAAACAGACTACAAAGCTGACTGAGGCAAATCTGTGCTACTCAGGTTTCTAAGCAAAACTGATGTGATCTGACTTTATTTCCTCCATGTGCTCTCACCACATCAGCTGACTGTTTGTTTGTCTAGTGCAGGGATGTCAAAATTAGAAAAACAGAAGAAAGAAATGTAAGAAAAACAGGAACTCTTCTGTCATTTCATTGTTACTCTATTATTTATTTACTTTGGTGTAGTCTGAATAGCCCAGAGAGGTCTTTATTAGTAGGAAAAGATGTCACACTTAGTGAAAAGTCCAAAATTTATGCTCTCCTTTACATTTTCCAAAGCAGTTCAGCGGGTCACATTGGAGTCTTTGTTGGGTTGATTCTGGCCCCTGAGCCTTATGTTTGACACCACTGGTTTAGTGAGGCTTTACATTACATGTTGCAACTTTGTGGTCACACTTTGATTTTGGGTTGCACCTAACATTTATTTTCATTATCAGTCAGTAGTCTGGGAGTTATGTTTCTCTCCCTGCGCCAGCAACAGCTGTGGTTGAAGGTATTATGTTCCTGGATTGTCTCTGGATTGCATTCCTTTGAAGGCAATATATCTCAGGAATGTCTTGTGAACGTGAACTGGAAGTTATTAGAATTTGGTGATCAAACTTAATGTCTTTTTGACCTCATAAACACTGTTGGACATAACCCAAAGCTTCATAAGTTACCTTTGCCGAAAATGTTCCATACTTAACTAGTACAGTGGTGTCAAATATGTTTGCAACTGTCTTGCAAAGAGTCAAATTCGGTCCACTAGATCACAAAGGCAATGTGAGAAAATTGCAATTAATTGCAATTAATTTTTCAATAACATGCATTCTGATTATTATTATCAGTTATTCTGGCAATGTCAGGTTGCTAAATCTCATTAGGTAAGTAAAGTAATTTAACAAGATATAATGATATAATGGTTTCTGTTGTCTGGCAAAGTTTTAATGTAATGGTATAAAAGGTTCTTATTACTTTGGCATATGACTGTAAATATTGTTGTTCTGACCCAAGTGAATGCTTTCAAAATGTAACTCTTAACATGAAAGAAAGAGAAATATTATTTTTATTTTGCAGTGATTTTACTGGTCCGGTCCACTTGAGAGAATTTTGGATAGTTTGTGGTTCATAAACTCAAATGAGATTGACACCTGGTCTAATAGGAAACAAATGCAATGATATGAAATTCACTTTCACTCCAAAAAGGTCAGCTTACTGTGAAATCATGATGTTTGGCAAAACCACTTCTGACATTATCAAAACACATTAAATCAAGAAGACAACAAAAAAAAACAAAACAAGATTTATAAGCTGATTATCTGATGAAATCATATAATCCTGTAGCAGTCATTTTAATTTTGATCAATCATTTAGACAATAAAACATTATAAAAAGGGACTTCTGAAGCGTCATAAAAAATTTCATGTTTCTTCAACCACAATCCAAAACCAGCTGTTTTGAATAATACACTGGGTTTTTATTAGCTTATATTTGCTTTTATTTATTTATGTTTATTTTTATGTTTTACTTTAAATGAAAAAACACCATAGAAGTATATCTTGCTCTTGTTCTGTTTCTACAAATAACCACTAATTATCTAAATGATCTAAATGCAGATTGATTCTTTTCAGTTCAGCTGTTGATCATATGTTACAAGAACTGTTCTAATTGCTAATGGGGGGATTTTTTTCTGATTATGGTGACATTTGTGTTATACCTTGAAATAAAATTACCATACTAATATTACAACTTTTATGCAAATTTGTCAGCATTTGATGGACAGTAATTGCACCATAATCGTTCGCAATAATTAATTGTATCTAGTTGTCTAGTTTCAGTCATTGCAATGACAGGCAGCGGTCGGTTTTAAATAAATAGTACTGACAGGCCTACAAGAACAGAAATAGAGCACATGAGCATGGAAAATGTGCTACAGAGCAAGTGATTTATATAGCTCTCCATATACTCTGTATATCAAGCATGCCTCAGTGGCTTGATATCATAAATAATGTTCAGTGGGAATACATAAATGCATGAATAACACCGAAACAAACAAATAACATGGCTATGGCATTGTCATATATCTACAGTGTTTCTAACCATATGCAACCCAAAGCTAACCAAAAGAAAAAAAAAAAAAAAAAGAACCTGTAACCTGAAAAAAAAAAAACCCCATACATTTCATTTGTAGGGCTTTGCGAAATTGACCACAAGGGGACGACAAATTGCAACGACTATATTTTCTCTGGCCAATGTTTCAGTAGCAACACCGAAAATTCGAGGAGGAATTTGAAAGTAGAGATTAATTTCCATATTACTGACGATGGAGTTTTATTTGAATTGATCGGCATGAACCGGTGTAACTGGAAAGCATTTTGTTTGAACAGCTCAATAAAAACACAACCAATCACTCTTTAAGTTTGGATATCTCCTGGGAAGCAATATGAAATTTGGCATAAGGTCAGCGTGGGCTATTGAATGTTTTTGAGCTTGGTAAAGATTATTGATTTTCTGGCCTAATGCCATGTATGTACCAGACATTTTAATGTGGCTGTTATCTAATTAAATTATAATGGCATTGCATTAGTATTGACGGAGAATACAGATCTGTGAAAAACATTTTGCCCCCTTCCTGATTTTTTTTGTTTTTTTATATCTGTCACACTTAAGTGTGTTAATCATACAAATCTGAATATTAGCTAGCAATAACCTGACTAAAGACAATGCAGTTTAAAAAAAAAATTAAAAAGAAATGACGATCTCATTTATCAAGGCTATTTGGATGAAGGTAAATATAATTTGCTGATAATCTCAGTTCTGTTTCACTAGCCACACCCTGGCCTGACCACTGCCAAACATGTTGAATAAAAAAATTACTTAAATCGAACCTGTCTGACAAAGTGAAGAAACAATTAATTAATTAATTAAAAAACAGAGGATGGTCAAAGTCATTGCCATCTATCGGTCTGGAAAGCGTCACAAAGCCATTTCTACAGCTGGGAACAGTTGAGAATCTTTTGAGGAACCTATCAAAAGGGCACTGATGACTACCAAGACGGTAAGAACAGTAACTAACTGAATTAAATAATAAAATAATTACAAAATTACAAAGTATAACAAAAGCTTTAATAAATACACAGCTCTCATTATAAATAATCCAGGATATTACACATATTGTCCTTATCATAATGATTATCTCTATTGAGGATTTGATATTAAGGGTGTGCACTATGCAGTGTGCCCCAGCATTCAACAGCATGAGGGTAGCACTGGCCACAACAGACTAGCAAAAGAGCCTCTGCATTATCTGACAGGTATTAAAAGACTTCAGCCACCTCAGAAAATAGAAACAGCTCTGGCCCTTCCTGTAGATTGCAGTGGTGTTTTAGCCCAGTCCAGTTTATTGTCAGTCCTGTGATTGATAGAACCATGAATTCTGCTCTCTACCAGAAAATCCTGAAGGAGAATGTGTGGCCATCAGTTCACACCCTGAAGCTCAAGAGCACCTGAGTTATGTACCAGGACAATGATACAATACACAGCAGCAAGTCCACCTCTGAATGACTCAAAATAATATTAAAATAAAATAAAATAAAATAAAGGTGTTGGAGTGGCGTAGTTAACATCTAGACTTCAATCAGGTTGAGATTCTTTGGCATGACCTTAAAATTCCTCCACACTGATGCTGTACATCATGTACTTTCATATATAACATAAGTTGTGTTTCCTCAATATTGTATTATGTGTTAGATTTTAGCACATTTGGTGCCTGAATAACATGGTGTGTCAGATCTAACACAACACGTGTGGTTTTGAAAGAATTTTTTTGGTTTTTGGTTTTTTTTTTAAACGTGTTAAAATTCACACAAAATGTGTTACACGTGGAACAAAAACACAGCATCGTTTTTAACACATCCTGCCTAAGAGTGTAAAGCCTCATCTGATGAAAGGACGGCGAGTCAGATTAAATCAGGGGAGTAAATTAACATTTTACTGGATGTGCTAAAATCCAGTTTTGCGGAATAATATGTTAATGCAATTTTTTATTTACTATAGAGCGATTGTTTCAAAAAGATGTTTGTATAGATACCTTACCTCAAATATATTTCTGCACATTTATTTCACCTTTTAATTCATCCCAGTCAGCTTGTTTGCTCAGATATGGATATTTACCCTTCACTGCCCGTGTATTGTCTTGGTCACTGATTTATTGTGAGCAGATTCCTCAGAGGCCACGTGATGGCGAAGGCGTTCCAGTTTACTCAGCGCATCACTTATTGACGAGAGGAGCGTCGTGATACCGGAATGTGGATATTTCACCTTTCAAAATAAGAGCAGATTGTTAATAAAGTAGAAGAAATGTGGCTGTCCCATGTAATATGCGTGGAGTTTTAAATAGACTCGTAACATTGATGCAGATTGTGCCCAGTGGGAAGCGTTTGCGTTTGGCAAAATAATACAAAGTAAGGTATTTCACGACCTCACATTGGGCTTTGGAAAGCTGGAAGTCATTGATTAATATCTGTTTCATTATTTTAACAACCGATTAAGTAATCAACATCCGAACATCAACATACCGCACGCTAGAACTCTGAAACAACACAGAAGAGCTCTGCAGTCACACTTACAGGCCAGTGGTCACCCTTTCAGTGATGAAGATGTACACATCCTGGACAGGAAGGAATGCTGGTTTGTGCAGGGAGTCAAGGAGGCAATTTAGGTGAAAAGGGAAAGACCATCTCTGAATCGCTGATGGGGGCATAAGGGTAACTCTTTTACCATCTTACAATGTGCGATTGCAGTCATGGCAAATTGATCATGAAACTGACCTCACGGTCAGTCATGAAACTGACATCATTGTTAGTCACTGGTGCTAGTTTCGGTCATTATGCTAATGTGCTGTTTATAAAGTCAGCTGAGACTGAAGGAGTCGCTCTCCAGTTCAGTGCGTGCGTGACGTTTCTCCCACTGAAAACACTACTTCCAGAAGAACAGAATCAACTTTCTGGGATTTCAACGTTTTGTTTTGAAAGGACTGATCGGATGTTCCGTTGATAATAGTGTATGTTTTGACACCGGTGCAGTGAGTGGCCTATTGAGCCCATTCTCTAAATAGGAGTATCTCCCAGGCGGACAGTTGCGGCAGCCTTCTGGCTCGGAATTTTTTTTTTCATTTTCTGGATTTTTACATCACAGATAAATTCCGGGATGCCTTCAAGTAAAAATCTCCAAGGTAATAAATAAAATGGTTACGGACTGCCATGCCCCCCTTTAGCGGGCATCTGCTTATGTCTGTAGCTAGCTACAGCTTAACGTTAGTCTTTACAATAGAGCATCTTAGGCCGACCGGCTACCGTCCAGGCTAAGCCTGTGTTAGTATTAACCAGCTATTTAATAAAAATAACCTCACTTTCTTTTGTTTTGCAGGTGGAAAAGCCTTCGGGCTGTTAAAGGACCAGCAAAGGCAAAAACTGGAAGAAATAAACCAGGTACGCGTGTTCTCTTTATTTGCCACGAGCTTCTCTAACGGCACTCCACGGTAATTTGAATTTTAATGAGCTCGCGCACACTTGACTTGGCCTTGGCCTCGTTTTTGAGGATTCGGTGCATTCCCGGGTAACTGTCTCAGGAGTGCGGTGAATTAGAAATCAAAACGCCACTGTCTCGTGTTTTGAAGCTGGCCGTGACCATGCTGTTGATGATGCATTTTTATTGATTTCCCCCCGTCACCAACTGCAGGGTCTGGGGTGCACTTGTTGAATGGTTGCATGCTGTCACACAGCTCCGTGCTAAAGGACCGTGAACGTCTCCCTCTGTCCCGATTATATCAATGTGGGAAACGTTTAAAACGCGTTTCGTGCCGACGGGAAACAGGTGTTACAATGAGCTCTTTGTTTAACACGCTTCGTCAACCGTAGTTTGACGAGATATCTGTATAATCTCTGTTTTCCTCCTCTGCTTTGGATGTCATCAGCTCACTGCTGCGGCAAAATGTACACATATATGAATTTTTTTTAAAAAAGGCAGGCCACTTGGAAAGGAGCCAGTGACAGTAATGTATTTGCACAGCAGTCCCAGTTGCCACTACGCACTGCTTGTATTTATTTGTTCATTAGAGAAATGACCCCTGGTTCCTAAGCGGCTCTGTCTAAAAATATCAGTTATTTTGTGATTAAATCCAGGATTTTCTTTTGTACAGTGACATCCATTTAATTCCGCTGTATTATCATGACTGCATCTTGTAGTTTCGGATCTCAAATCTCAGCTTCTGTGTTCTGTATTCTGGCATCACTAGTCTATTTTTTTTTTCTTATTAAGGCTCCAATAATAAGGAACTAATAACATGTGCAAGACATGTAAACGTGACAAGTAAATTTTGGCACTATTCTTCTTGTTTTTCATGACCGAAAACGATATAAAATGACTATAATTTGCTCATAGATGTAAAGTGTAATCCATATATCTGTATTTCGGTTTAACCGTTCCTTATAGATTTTCACGACTCATAAAACTGGCACTCCCTTTGTTTACATAATGAAAATGACTAGCAGGACACTTCTGTGTGGGAAATTGCTGTGTGATTCAGCACAGCTGAGTCAGGCATCCCTGATAAAGGTCCAGTCGTGGTGTTTATCCTCTTTACACGTAATTGCAAGTTCGATAAATACACAGAGGTCAGCGCGAAGAACAATGGCACGCTCTGTCATTCTGGCTCTCGCTCTGTCCTGCAAGGATTGTGGATGACTCCCACACGCCATGTTGCATCATTATAATTTTGTTACATTAGCTCCCTTCTGGCAGCTTTATACCCTTGCGAGGTGTTCCACTTAATGAACGCAGTGATAAGTAACGACAGTAAAGGGAGTCATTGGTCTCCAGTTCAAAATTTGGACAGGACACAGTCAGATTTGGTGTGCTGAAAGTTCTCTGTTCATGTGTGGGGAATTCGCTGGAATCTAACAAGGAAGATGAAAAAGTAGTCCCAGTTTCATTAAACTTGTAAAACCTGTATTTTATGACCAGCTTCACTTTTGGTTTACCCCCTTCCTCTTTCTCAGGAGTACCTGGAAGACCAGAAATACAGTGATGAAGAAGACCTGGCTGAAAAGTTGGAAGGTTTCAAAAGTAAGAAAATCCAGCCCTTCCTTTAGCTGATGGCTATCTGCGGTGGTGTGGCTGGGGCTTTTCCTGGCTTTTGTCTTAGCCTAAATATTTGTTTATTTGGCAGGCGATATATATATATGCATACACACACACACACACACACACACACACACACACACACACACACACACAATCCTTTAATCTTCAGCATTTTGTTTTTCTCTGTGGGAAAGACAGAATGCTGTTATTTCTAAAACATTTGTAAGGCCAAGTCCTTAGTGGCCTGGTAGGAATGTGCCGGGGCGTGACTGCTTGTTGTTGCAATATTTGGAGCTTTCCTGGGTAAACTCCTAGCTCCTGGGAACAGGAGTAAAAACATTGATACTTGCTGAATACAAGAATAAGGGTTGCACAATTTAGAAAAGAACTCCTTCCCCATTCCACAGATATTGCCTTTACATTTAAGGCATGTAGATTTTCTTTTCTTTTTACAGTCGGTGTGAGTTTTAATCAGTTTTACATCAGATCAAAAAAAGCAGTTTGTTGTAAAAAAAAAAAAAAAACAGCGTAAGTATTGAAATGAAGAAGAAAAAATGCTCCAGTGTCCTACTTACTTTGCATGCTTGCTGGAGGAAATGGAGCAGTAATATATAAACAGAAATGGGACCAAGCACCAGGGTCCTGGGAGGTTTGCTGGGTTTTTTTTCCCTCCCCCCCCCTCCCGTCTTTTCCACATTGTCCCAGAGGCTTAAAGGTCACACTGCTTTTAATTACCAGTCAGATCGACTCATTCCAACCCAGCACATGGAACAAAAAAACAAGATAAAATGTAGTCATATTTTATTTTAACATTTACATAAAAACCCAATGCAGGTTTGTTTGTTTTTTTTAATTAATTTTGGATATTCAGATGACTATATTGATGTTTTCCTTGATTTGTTTGGTTTTTGGACACTTGTTACTACTTTCATGGCTGAATGTAGTTATTCCTATCAGTTAGTCACTAGATTAAATTAACCAGCCACAGGGTACTCAGGCTGCTGGCCTTATTAACATAAATGAAATATCAAAAACATGACAATATAGTGTGTGAAACATATTAAATCACATTAACAAAGTTACTTTACAGAAATAAGTTTTGGAGCTGACCAATGTGTGCTTTCCTATATTAATATGATTTCTTAAAATAGAGCTGTTTCAGCTGGTGATTTCAGCACTCTAACTAATGAGCAATAACACTAATAAGCCTCATGCTCTGTGCAATTACAACTGTGAATTTTCTTTCAGTTTTAATGGAAAATTAAGTTTTACACCCAGATTTTGGATGGGGACCATTTTTAGACCAAATATATCAAAAGGTGTTGATTCTATTATTCTCACACTCTAAGGCATAGGTGTCAAACTCTGGCCCGCGGGCCAAATTTGGCCCGCAGCCTAATTATATTTGGCCCACGAAGCCATACCAAATTACTATTAGAGCTGACCTTCTGGTATTAAAAAGCTAATATATATATTGTTTAGTATTAAGCTTTGCTTGTTCCATATTCAGTTCTTTAGCAAAACTTGTTTGAGTCCATAAGAAAAGATTCATTCTTATATCTGGAGGAAGATTTTTTTTTTTTTTTTTTTCCCCAATAAATATTAATGTTAGCCCGCGACTTTGTTCCAGTTTTGAATTTTGGCCCACTGTGTATTTGAGTTTGACACCCCTGCTCTATGGCTACGTTCACACTGCAGTCAAAAGCGCATCAAATCTGACTTTTTGGACACTATGCGACCATATCCGATCATGGTATGACAGTGTGAACAGCACAAATCCGATACTTTCAAATCTGATCTGGGTCACTTTTGTATGTGGTACTGAATCCGATACATATCTGATGTTTTACAAAGCGACTGTTGTGTGAATGGTCATGTCACATTAAATATGTCTTTTTCGTCACTGACACAAGACAGACGCCAATTATCAGCGCCGGAGAAGCGCCCGACGACATCGTGAACGCTTCCTGGCCATCCAGTGTAGATGTTAGTGAAACTGTTTGGAAGACAACGTTGGAGAAACGTGAACATTTTATTTGTACTGTTTAATCTGCAGATTCTGACAGAAATCTGCAACTATCCTTTGAAGCACTACTCCTCTCTAAAACAGCAATAAGGATAATTATTAGGCCATATTTAAATAACAAAAAAACTTCAAGCAAAATTGGAAAATGTAAAGTCCGAAACAGGTCTTTATATTAAGGGCCATCAGTCAAACAATACTGTTTGGTCTGGGTCTAAACAGAGCGTGTTGTGTGTGATGTCTTCTTTTGCGCATGCGGGCCGCTTTAGGGCCGTGAACGGTTCACATTAGAGCGCGTTTGCTGTCACATTTTATTTGTAGTGTGAACAACCAGACAAAAATCGGATTTGATCAAAAAATCGGAATTGAGCATTAAGACCTGCAGTGTGAACGTAGCCTTAGTCTCAAGCATTGTACATACATAAATTGTACTCATCGGTACAGATCTTTTCTCCTTCTAACAGCAGCAGTTATCCAACAAATGAGTATTGGGTCAAATGAGACTGTCCACCAGTCCACTAATCAACCTGGAGAGTACAGCCCTAGCTACTTCAGCCCAAGGGATTTACCGATGCAACTCCTGCCATGTCCAATACATACCAGTATCAGTGTTGAATCATCAGTACACACATTCATACCTAAGCACCCTGTCTAACATTTGTGAGCACACTGCTGTGGAGAAGTGTCCAGGGAAACTCGGAGTTCAGTATCTTGAAGACTGGAGTAGCTAGGGAATCAGCCCATCAGTCATACCATCTCTACCCCCTGAACCACTGCTTCCCATAATGAAGCCCAAAGAGGACAGAACGCGTCAACCTGTGTCTGAGTTTTTCAGTCCCATTAACTCACTTGATTACAGTTAAAAAGTTTAAATAAAACAAACTTCTGCAACCACAAATTCTGTTAGCTTGCCCGGTAATTGCGGCCACTTGGCAAAGTAAACACAGACTAATCTGGGACTAAAATGAAAAGATGGTGCTAATAATCAACTACCGATTGAGCTAAAGTATGTAGCCTGCATTTGCTCAGAATTAGCCATTAGCAGTTCCCCTTTCTAAACTAATTCTGAAAAAAAAAATATATATATATATATATATATATATGTCTCTGTCCCTCCCAACACACACACACACACACACCCTGGGGGTTAGGGTCTTTTAAAGTGATGGGAAATCTTTGTGTTTATCTGTTGGCCAAAGTGGCAGAGGAAGTCAGTGCGGTCACCGTCCATTGCAGCTATTTTATCAGCAAGTCACCCTCCTTTTTTAAAAATGGAAAATCCCTTTGGATGAGCTGACTAAGTGGATGGTAGACAAACAACTTTGTCTAAATCAAACTTACACTTCAGACCTCTTTATGAATGTCAGAGAAAAGTAAAAAAGAAAGTATATTTAAGGCTTTCTTGAGAATTTGATGCCATTTATTTTCTAGCATCACTTGCCAAAAGAATTTGGGTCAGGAGGAGCAACTGAAGACTTGAGTTTTGTGCAGTTGAGCCGTTTTCTGTGGCTGCAGATGATCAACAGGCTGCACTACGACAAGTGGGCCACTCAAAAACTGCTGTGTGTGTGCGCATGTGTGTGCGGAGGCCCACTCCTCAGAGTTTACGAACAGGGTCGGCATTGTCCCATCCCACTCCCCACGGGTTCGCTCAGTTAACACAGTACCCTCTCTCTGTCCCTCCCAACACACACACACACACACACACACACACACACAGAGCTCCCATTGTGGTACAGAAATAGCAAGTGTAATCTGACTAAAGTGCTCTTCCAGGGAAAAGGGAACAGAAAAATTTAGGCAGAAGCGGAAAAATGTCCACTTCCAAAGAAGCAGTCAGTTCATTGACATGTTTCTGTTGTGCTTTTATAAGTGAATGCAAATCCAATGGTTAATAATTACTATTTATTCTTAAGCCTGTCTGTGGTTAAAACCACTTAGATTAGACGATATACCAAAAGTAATCTTTAGGCCAATTCCATTTCATTCCATCCCAGTTTAGAAATGAAAGCTTTAAAAAAGCAATCTTTTTCAATTCCATGTTTTAAAATGTGTGAATTGTTTTCTTTTGGTGTGATACAGCAAAGTGATTTTTTTTTTTTCAATAGGAAAAAAAGAAGAAAAGAAATGTCTGATTTATCAGTAATGAAAGTCATGACTTGTTTTAGTCCTAGATGAGATTTTCATGCTCCCGTTAGAGCTGCGGCTGGAGGCGTTATGTTTTCAGGCTATCCCTCCATCTGTCCCATTCTCACAATTGTGATATCTCCTCAGGGATTTCAGATTTGACCCAATAGTTTACTTAGACTTGAGAAAAACCAATTAAATTTCAATTCAACATTTTATATTCAAGGAGGTCACAGGTCTCTACCTCGTGATGTCACAATGTTGCCAAAACCATCAACTCTTCAGATCATTATTCACCATCATAGCTGCAGAGATTGTGTCCCTAACTGACATTTAGAAGGATGCTAAATTGATGATACTAGATTTATTTCTCCTAAAGTTTTCACTGCATCTATTATAAGAGTTTCCCTCCAAGTATTAATGGTAAATGTTGTTCTATGCTAATTTAAAAAAAAATTTAACATTTGGTCTCCTACATCCAAGTTATTCTATCGCATAAATAACAAGTTGTTTTTTCTCCTTTAGCTGAAAACACTAATTAATGAGGAGTTGTTAAGGGAGTGTTTTCAACAATGACAATGTGTTAGTGTCTCGAACGTTCAGTAATTACAACTTTTGTTTCCTTATAGTGAAATGAGTATAGAGCAGGGGTGGGCAATCTCAGTCCACGAGGGCCGGTGTCCCTGCAGGTTTTAGATGTGTCCTCGAACCAACACAGCTGATTTAAATGGCTAAATTAGCTCCTCAACATGTCCTGAAGTTCTCCAGAGGCCTGGTAGCGAACTAATCATGTGATTCAGGTGTGTTGACCCAGGGTGAGATCTAAAACCTGCAGGACACCGGCCCTCGTGGACTGAGATTGCACACCCCTGGTATAGAGTCTGTTTGTTCACAGCCCATGAACTTTCTGTATGCTGCTGTGCTTGGTGATTTAGGGTCCAAACATCTTTCTTTTCACTCTGTTTAAACTTGAAGTACTGTTTTAACTTCCTGACCTTCTGACTCTTAATCTGGCTGCCACGGCTCCCTGCAGCTGCCAGATTGCTTGCTTCCTGCTCAGATGTGGGAAAACAAACACACAAACCCACCTGTCCTTATCAGCTGTTTGTGTCTTTGCTAGGTCAGCTGTCAGCACAGTGTAAGATGTTGAGATCACTAGGCAGAGTGTGCTAACTGTTTTGCTGACATGTAATATGCTCTCTGGAGGTTGGTGCTTGTTAGTGTTGTACTGCGAGGTGTGTATGTGTGTGGGGGATGGTGAATGAACTACCACTGTCGGTAATAATCTCCTGTGCTTGTTTTGCAGATAAATATGCTGAGTTTGACCTGAACGACCAAGGAGAGATTGGTGAGTAATAAAAAAACAACCCAGATAACAACTGTCGCTCAAGCCCATGTTGACATGAGGCAACAGTAATTAATACTGTGTGTGTGTTGTCTGCCCCCAGTGGGCACAGGATTTAAACAGGCTCATGTTACTTTGCTGTGCGCTGCATGTGAAGTGAGACTGTTCTGTCCATTGTTGTGGAAGGTTTTGAACAGGTGTGGGGCCAACTGTAGTGTCAGGATCTGTTTGCAGTTCCTAAAACAAGCTCCTGTATGTCCTATAAAACTTCCCCAGTCAGCAAAATATCTCTGAATATTAGCCCCTATTCAGTTTTCTGGTCTCTGCACAATTAATATTGGATTTCCATAATTTTGCACAGATATCTTTGTGATTCAGAAGCACTTTTACCAAATCATTAAAATGTATTTTAAACTCATTACAGCTGAAATAAATGGTATTTCTGTCAGAAGCAGACATTATAAAACTGTTAGACAGAAACGATCTCTGTGTGATAAATACTTGAAACTTTCTGCGTAAAATTAGTCAAAAATCTATTGTAGGTGTTGATGTAATTTAGCGTTTTTGAAAGTTTTTTTTCTTTTCTTCATATTATTGTGGAAAAGAAAGACTTGTACATAAATAGGAAAGCAATTCACCTTTTCCTGCTAATCGTGGATCCATTTGTCAACTCCCCTTTGTCTCAGATCTGATGGGTCTCAAGCGGATGATGGAGAAACTGGGAGTGCCCAAGACCCACTTGGAGTTGAAAAAAATGATCGTGGAGGTGACAGGCGGCAGTAGCAACACCATTAACTACAGGGACTTTGTCAAGATGATGCTTGGCAAGCGCTCAGCTGTGCTCAAATTGTAAGTAAACCCTTTTTTTTTTTTTTTTTTTTTTTTTTTTTTTTTTTTTTGTGTCTCGTTTGGATCTTTAGCCATCAGAATTGTTGTCTTAAGGCCAAGAAAGATGCCAAGCGGATTTATTTTACCAAGTGGATCATCATGGCCTTGCCATATTGGTCCATTTGATTGACCTTTATTATAATTATGTATTTATTTTATTTTCGGATGCTACAAACGGGACATGACTGGGGGATAGGACAGGGAGAAAGAATGAAAGAGAGGGAGAGAAAGAAAAACAGAGAGAAAGAGAAAGCAAACAAAAGAGCAACATAATAAATACAGCACCATCACAATAAACTTGGGGGGTTTTTTGTTTGTTTTTTAACAGTGATATTTTGTTTAATGTACGACTGTGTGCTGGTTCATTGCTTGTGTTCACATGTCTAATAGGGAGGATATGTATTGTGTGCTGTGTCAGCCAATTGCTTCCTTAAACAGCAGGGGGTTCAGGGATGACAAGGGATGATGTCACAGCCCACATGCTGCATTGGCTGCTAATCAGCATGATAACAAAACCCATCTCTGTAGCCTATCCATAGTCAGCTCATCCCTCTCTGTAGTGGGTCTTAGGGTACTGAGAATAGGCTGATTAACCACTTATGGTTGCATAGGCCTGACAAAGCCACCAAAATTTACCATACTGTGTCATTAAAATGTACCCTTTACAATAGAAATGGTGTCTATAGAATATGTAATTATAATTTTTTCATGCTCCCCAGTGGATAAAGTGGTGCACCTGTTTTTAAATGTGTTAATGTAGCCAGTGTAAGCCTTTTAAAGCAGCCTTGCACTAGGTCAACCTACAGGAGCTAGAGCCTGTAATGGCTGCTGCGTGTCAGCTCTGCTGGACTAAGCTGGCTGGACCCTTTAGCAGACAAATCTTATAATCCTGAAAAACAGCAAGCAGAGAATTTGCATAGCATTTCCTCCTCACTTTTGAACAACACTCAAATGTTGTTCAAAAGTGTATCCCATAATCCCACAGCTGCTATTTATAAAGATTTAAATCCCTTCCTGCTTCTCTTGTCTGCTTGCTGGTATTCTAGTAAGACTGTTGTTGCATCCAGAAATAACGTTTATCACTAATATATGTAATACATGCATATCATATTTCTTGTTCTACAGAAAAATGAAATAATTATCTGTATGGTTAACTACTAACTAGGGGTGCAACAATACTCATATCGATATTGAACCGTTCGTTCGATACAGTGCTTTCGGTTCCATGCGCATATGTATCGAACAATACAAAATGTTTTATTTATTTTATCAACTTTTGTTCTGACGATGCTGTCTGTGTTGAGCGCTCAGTGGATCTGCGTTTGACTACTCAGCCTAGGCTGCACTGTCGAGTGCAGATCCACTGAGCGCAGCGCAAGCTAGCAAGACAGAAGCTAAGCTCGTTGCAACATGGCAACTTTCTCAACGGCAACGCTACCCGAAACTGAGCCTCCCCCACCCTCATTCAGATCTGGCATTTGGAACTATCTTGGTTTTCATGTGAAGCATGACCCTGATGGTAACAGTATGTCTGATGTGCCACGCAATGCTCAATTGGTGGGAACTAGTGCGTTAGCGCAGTTAGCTTGTTAACGCCGTCCAGCCCCACGCACGGGGCGAACCGCGGTAACTTGTTAACGGAGATTTGCCGCGTTATGGCGTTAATGTCATTTTAACGAGATTTACGCTGACAGCACTAGTGGGAACACAATGAATATGACTGCACATTTACGCCGACATCATCCTTGTGCAAAGACAAGTGGAAGCAGACAAAAACAACAAGCACGCATGCTACAAACTTTACCCGAGTCATTTAGACAGCCGTTAACACATGATTGTCCTTATGGGGACCTGATATGTTTAATATGCTGCTGAGAATATAGCCCAGAAGAAGCGTATAGTATAGCTTTTAGTTTGGAAAGAGCCATTTCTCTGTAATAAACTCTCTTTTCCAAAGATGAGTGATTCCTCAATCAGATTTATTTTTTTTTAATTATGTTCTTGTTTCAGCAACATTAAATTTAAAAACTGTACTTTTGTGTTAAAATATATATTATCGTTTTAATAAATGACAAATTAAAAAGGCATGAACATTTTTTTTTGTATTGAAAAAATATCGAACCGTGACACCAAAGTATCAAACCGAACCAAACCGTGAATTTTGTGTATCGTTGCACCCCTACTACTGTTTTTTTTTTGTTTTGTTTTGTTTTCCAAACTTCAAATGGCAACCTACTTTTTTTTTTTTTTTTTTTTTTTTTTTGTTTTTTTTTGTTTTTTTTTTTGTCTCGAGAGGATATGAGAGGGAGAAGCTGGCCACAGAACAGCTTTAGAATGGTGTTATTCAAAGCATTTGGCAGGACAACAAATGATTTTTGTAATTAGAGGGCAATGAATGACACCAAGCTCCGCAACTGGGCTCAGTTAGTGTTAGTGCAGTCCACAAGTACAAAAGACAAAAGTCATAATTTCTTAGACCAAGATTTTGATTGACAAATGAGCCGTGTAGGGATTTGTTAAAGGTCTTGCAGGAGAGCAGCAAAGGAGACCTTGCTCTTTGAAGAGATAAGTGTAATGGAGTCTTTATCAGATAATAAAGTCACATTGATTAAACAACACACATAGATGCCATAACATTAAACAGAGTCTGTTCAATGTTATTGCAGCTGGTCTGGATGCACAGGCATCCAAGTCCACGTGAGTCGCTCCCTTTGAAACTATTGACCATCTGCTATTAAGATGCCAGAATTCCCACCGCAACCCCCTTTAAATTATGCTTGCACTTTGGGAAAAAATACAGATGTGTGCTCATCTCTGTAAAAATCACAAATCCTTATGCTGACAGAACATGGTCACAATGGTCATGAAAACTCTTCAGTTCAAACATTACATTGATGAATATTAGTGGTGACGGGTAGAATGGCAGACAAGTCCTAAGTGTGAAGAAAAATGAGTGAGAGTAGTGGTCAGGGGAATGTGCCAGAGTTTGAGTTGCTGAGTGCCTGTTTCGTCACTGGGATCATTACTCCTTATGAGCTTACTGGAGCTTTGCAGAGTTTTCCAAAAAAGGAAGTTAAAGGCAGGCATTTGCTCTGAATAGCTCTTGTCAGATCACTCACTGTGCTGTGTCCAGTCTAAACCACTGTTGCCCTTGGTCCTTTTGTGGTTTCCTTTCATTCCATTCCTTTCACTTATTGCTCAGCTGCTTCTTGCCTGACTGCTACATCCTGTGTCTACTGTCAGTCTTTTAAATTTACATCTAAATTAATATTTTACAGTCTTTATGCCTCTCTCCGTGGTGCTGAAGGGAACATGCCAAGGCACTTTATTAGGGTCTTGCTAGTACTGTTTTGCCTTGAGAATTGTCCTAATTCTCCATTTCACAGATTCAGCAAGGTGCAAAATAATTCCTCAGATTTAGCTCCATATTGACATGATAGCATCACGTAGTTGCAGCAGATTTGCCAGTTGCACATCTTTGGTGTGACTCTTATTTTAACACATTCCAGTGCTCTATTGGATTGAGATCTGGTGATTTTGGTGGTCACATTGAACTTGCTGTCATGTTCAAAAACCCAGTTTGATATGATTTGAGCTTTGACATGACAGATTATCTTGTCTTCAGAAGATGTGTGGTCACAAAGGGAGGGAGTTGGTCAGCAACAATACTGTGGTGTTTTAAAAGATGCTCATGTGGTGCTAATTGGTCCAAAGGTTGTGATGAACACCTTTCCCACACCTTCGCGTCACCACTAGCCTAAACTGTTGATACAGGGTAGAGTTATGCTTTTACGGGCAAATGTTGCAGAAACCAACAGACCAGGCAGCATTTATCCAAACTTCTGTCCGGTTTTGGTGAGTCTGTGTCGATTGTTGCCTCATTTTCCAGTTCTTAGCTGACAGGAGTGGTCTTCTGATGCTGTAGCACATCTGGTTCAAGGTTTGCCTTGTTGTGCATTCAGGGATGTTCTTCTTTATTATTCTTTGTTAAAGTGGTTATTCGTGTTGCTCTGGGCTTCCTATCAGCTTAATGCAATCTGGCCATATTCCTCTTATATTAACAACAGATTTTCATCAACATTTATTGGATATTTTCTTTCAGACCTTTCTTTGTAAATCCTACAACTGGTTGTGTGGGAAAATCCCAGTAGATCAGCCTTTAAAAGTGAAATACCCAGACCAGCCTATCTGGGACCAACAACCTGTCATGTTCACACTCTCTCAAATCACCTTTGTTCCCCTTCTGAGGCTGGGTTTGAACTTCAGATAGCCATGTTCATCATATTTACATGTATAATTGCATTGAGCTGCAATTACGCATGGTGACAATGATGTAAATACTGCTCTGCTGGTCCTGTGATGGACCTATAGAAGGTGCAACTTCCCTGCTGGGATACGCTCAAATTAACATTAAATGGAGATCTTGTGTTAACCGCCCATGACTCATCTCTCTCCACAGAGTTTTGGTTTTTGAAGACAAAGCCAGTGGCTCTCCCTGCAAGCCGGCCGGACCCCCTCCAAAGCGGGACATCGCTAGCCTTCCTTAAGTGTCAGGCCTCCATGCTGCTAAAGGAACTGAGGGACCATCAATAGCTATGTGGAATAATGTGGAGTGTCGTGTTCATGTGGGACCAGTGATCAAGAACGTCATTTTGTGAATATATGATGTGTGAGTTTTCTGTTTGAAAGACTGAGCCCAAAACTCACTAAAATTGTTTGACTGTGAATATTTTATTCCTCTTTTTTCCCTCCTTTAATTAAAATGTAGCAGTGATAATGGTAACTTGTAATCAACTTGATAAATTACATTTTGTAGTGTGTTTCATGGTTGCATTTTAAGGGAAGACTTAAAATTCTCCAGAGGTCTCTTTTGCTTCCACGGTCTGTTTCTTTTTTCTTTTTGACACATTGATTTTAATGATTTAGAGCAGTATGCTTTTGGAAAAGCACAAGGAAAACGAACAGTTTATTCCAACACATTTTTGCACTCTTCTTAGCATTCTTTCATGCATTCCTGCCAGGCTTATCTTGGTCAACATCTTCGCTTCAGATCAGATGCCAGAGATTTCAAGCCCTACCCACTTCCTCTGGGTCTAAAGCCCCTTTTGAGTCAAAGTACTGATCTGGAATGAGTAACCAAGTTATCATTCCCACTTTATGATATAAAAAAAAAAAAACACTGGTGTACATGTGTGTACTTACTGTACTTTGTGAGTCACAATGTTAGTAAAAGGATAAGGCATGTTGTTGACTTTCAGTGTCCTTATGTGGCTTGAAAAGCAGTAAATATGACTCGATTTAGAACCGCTAGTCTAAGTTTGACATACAGGCACGCAAGCAGAACAGATGTACATATTATACTACACATCGTACAATCATATTATTTCCAAGTGCCTCAAAATGCAGATACTGTAGAGCTTACACAGTTTGGAGGAGGGAGTGCACACTAGTGTTCAGTTCAAGCAGTCCTTATGGTGTATGAATTCAAGAAAACCGTGAGATGCTATCATTTAGTGTTTGGTGAGAGTTTTAATGATGTTTGTTGAAGTGTCTGTAGTTTTTGTTACTGGTTTCCACAATATTCTGAGTGAGTGAGGTTCACATATGGTGGATTAATTTTTTCCCCTTTTTTAACCATTATTTTGTATGCCACTGAAAAAATGTAACCTGATATTGGGTTATTTGTCTTTGTCGAGTTGTCTTCCTCATATTGTTCCATAAGCCAGCCATTTATCTCTAACATGGTTTCTTCTCCTACATGTTAAGTAATTTATGACTGTGTTTGTCTCCCCAGTATAAATGTTCTTTTAACAAACAGTATTTACTGTGAAATTGGTACTTTGACACATAACATGTTTTAACACCATTAGGATACTTTGTCTTTCGTCTGGTGGTTATTTTACATATTTAGTGTTGTTAAGATACACATTGTTTTGCCGACACCAAAGCAATTAAAAGTCTTCTTACACTGGGCACAAGTGTTGAGTTGTTCACTGTGGCAAAACTTGTCTTAAACTGGTAAGATTTTAGGGTTAGCAAGTTTCAGATGGTTAGTTTAAGTATTTGAACAGTAATATAGTTTTTGTAACTTGGCCTTTGTACAGGAGCCCAGTGGCTTTTTAAATCAAACAAAGTGATTTAAGTGCTGACTTCTTGCTTTAATAAAAATGGTTCAAAAGTACTGCATTAACCACTTTTACATCTGAATCATAGCACATCATTTGTCAGAAAGTGGAGGCAATGTTATGCATGTATGGCTGTAGGTGTAACTAGAGTTTACTAATGATGTGAATGCTGATAAAACCAGCAAGCTGAAACCTGAAATGTATTGGGCTATAACATCTGCTCAGATTAAGCCTAATGTTGCGAAGCAGATCAGAAAGCGACGCTTCTTTCTCATCACCATGAAATTAGATATTCAGGGGTCAAGTCAGCCCAACATATGCTTGCTTTTCATTTACTGAAATAAAACGGAAGGCAGAGGAGACCCCCAAAGGAGCAGAAACTGAAGGTGTAACATATCAAGAGAGGAAACCATCATTTAAGTATGTCAGTGGTTGCAAGGCTATAAGCAATAATTGACTGCAAACGTGAGTCAGGCAGAGGCCCTGGTAGTACTTTCTCCAGCTATCAAGGTTTGGCTTTTGGGACATGTCTTCTGAATCTGAGCTAGTGGATGAGGTTGAGAGACACCTGCTAGTCGCCTCACCTCAATGCATGGCTTGGACTCTTATGGAGAGAGGCTGGACTCCAATCTGGAGTTGCCCTCAGTGAGAGGCGGCAGGCAGGGGAAGGTGTCCTTGTATCCTTTTGGCTTGCTGCCTGTAAGTTGAAGCCTGGCTGTGCGCTGGGAAGGTGTAGCAGAGGCCCCCATCCCCATAACTCCCACCTCAACAGCATTCAGAGGGAGGATGGGGACATTATTATAATATTAAACATTATTTTAGATTGTCCAACTACTTTTAAGTCTCTGGAAATTGAATGCTATGTAGAAACATGGCTGTAATTCCTAAACAGTTTTGTGAAACTGCTTGAATTACAGACAAAAGTCTGCACTTTGGATTGGAATCTAGCAGCAGCCACACAGCAACAGATTTCACTTGATAAATAGTAATTTTATCTCGCTACAGTATATTCAAAGGTGAGTGTCCTTGAATGGCACCACAGTCATAAAGATCGGCAGACCATTAAAGTGGGAATCCTTATGCTAGATTACAACACATCCTTTGTCTTAGTGCTGACAAATGCAGAAAAAGGTGATATATTATCTAATTTGGAGACATCCGTGTCCGTATTGCATGGACACACACACACACAAAAGTTATGTGTGTTACCAAAAGAGAATCTGGGTGTACACACTAAGTTGGGTCATTGTCTCAGTGCATTAGGCTACTTCTTGATGCATTCTCAATCATCCAGGAAAATAAATCTCCAAAAGTTGATTCTGTTCATCTGGACGTAGCGTTTTCTGTGGAGAAACGTTTCGTCACTCATCCAAGTGACTTCTTCAGTCTCAGCTGACTGCAGGTTTCCCCAATCTTATAAACAGTACATTTGCATAATGACTGAAACCAGCCCACTGAAGGAACAATGGGCTGGGAGGTCAGTTCCTTAATCATAATTATGCAAATTCTCATGACCATTGATCAACAACCACTGACCAAAGACCACTGATCAATGGCCATGAGTACATGGGCTCCCCAGTTTCGTGGCCAATTTGTACATGGAAGAAGTGGAAAAGAGGGCTTTGCTATCCTACCCTGGAACACCACCAAGCCATTGGTACAGATATGTGGATGACACCTGGGTGAAAATCAAATCTCAGGACGTACCACAATTCACGGATAATATTAACTCGGTGGACCGACACATCAAATTCACCAGGGAGAATATGAAAAGTGGCAGGTTAGCCTTCTTAGACTGTGAGATTTCCATCAGTAATGGGGGACATCTAAAAGCTGACGTGTACCGTAAACCTACACATACGGATCAGTATCTAAGGTTTGACTCTCATCATCCACTGGAGCACAAACTGAGTGTCATCAGCACGCTACAACACAGAGCGAACACCATCCCCACTGACACAGCGGCCAAGGAGGCAGAAGAACAGCACATCAAAAAGGCCCTGAGTAAATGTGGTCATCCCAGCTGGACTTTTGTCAAAGCTGAAAAGGCACCCAAAGAAAGCTCCAGCCGATCCAGGAGAGAAGGACAACCGCTGCCCAAGCGAAAACCTGTAGTGATCCCATATGTGTCAGGAGTATCGGAACAGTTGAGACGCATTTTTTCGAAACACCGGGTCTCTGTGGCTTTTAAACCCCAAAACACGCTGCGCCAAAAACTGGTCCACCCCAAGGATCAGGTCCCCCGACACAAACAGAGTAACATATTGTACGCTGTTAAGTGCCAGGAGGATTGCCAGGATTTATACATCGGGGAAACCAAACAACCTCTGGCGAAGCGGATGGCACAACACAGAAGAGCTACCTCGTCAGGCCAGAACTCTGCAGTCTATTTACACCTACATGCTAGTGGACACTCTTTCAATGATGAGGATGTACACATCCTGGACAGGGAGGAACGCTGGTGTGAGCGCGGAGTCAAGGAGGCCATTTACGTGAAAAGGGAAAGACCATCTCTGAATCGAGGAGGGGGCCTAAGGGTACATCTTTCACCATCTTACAATGCTGTGATTGCAGCCATTCCCCAACTCTCTGTGTATGGTACTCATGGCCATTGATCAGTGGTCTTTGATCAGTGGGTTTTGGTCAGTGGTTGTTGATCAATGGTCATGAGAATTTGCATAATTATGATTAAGGAACTGACCTCACAGCCCATTGTTCCTTCAGTGGGCTGGTTTCAGTCATTATGCAAATGTACTGTTTATAAGATTGGGGAAACCTGCAGTCAGCTGAGACTGAAGAAGTCACTTGGATGAGTGACGAAACGTTTCTCCACAGAAAACACTACGTCCAGATGAACAGAATCAACTTTCGGACATTAGGCTACTTGTTTGTCCTCACGAGCTTTTCGTTTTGCTTGTTTTCACGAACAGGTAAAATAATGTGAGCATTAACAGTCTCATAAACTGGTCTGAATGTGTTGTGCTCTCTGTATGAAATGCGAGGCCCATTCACTTTCCTTGTTAGGGGGGAGAGCAGCTGCCTGTGTGTGGAACAGAGTAGAGGATAATGAGCAATACTTTAACAAGCATGCAAACAGGCGGGCCCAGTAGGATTATAATAAGCCTGTCTCTAATTAAAATGATAACCACTGTTGCATGTAATAAACTGTCAGGAGCTTATGGTAGCATAGTGGAGGAAGATGAATTTGCTGGCACTGCTGGGTTTCTCTTTAAAGACACCGATCCGCAGGCCCGTATTCGGTCTTCAATAACAAAACTATTTTTTGCCACTTTTTGTTGCGCACCATAATTCATTTTGCCTTAGCTATGTGTGTATGAGATTTAGGGCACTGCAGGGCAGCATAAAGCAGCATATTCATCATCTGTCTCCTTACCAGATCCTGCACAGACATCGCCATCTATTGGACAGTCCAAGTTATGGCATGGTTTCAATCCTTTGTTGGTAAAAACGCAATGTAAAAGTGAAACGTGAAAAATAAAAAGGGGATAACTGGTGGTATAAAAGTAAAGTCACATACAGGCTGTAATTAACCAATAGACTGTCACCAGTTAAACATTCATAGAAATACACTTATGAAAATAGAAACATTCAGCTTTGGGGAAACTTGGCTAGCTGCTCTGCTTTCTTAGTACTTTTCCTGCTGGAACCACATTATAAACCTGACATGTTGTTCAAGTATTATTATTAATTTAATATGCATTGTTTCTCTTTACAACTTTTTTTTGCACTTAGCATCCTTACAGTCTCTGGTTGATGCCTTTAATTGTCACGTGGACACGTAAGCCACTTTGGCATATGACATAACTAACTATACAACTAAATGTGTTTATTGTGTATATGTCTTTTTCATTAAGCTGCCACAATCATCTGGATGACATTTAAGTTTGCTATGGTGTGAAATGTAACTAGAGCCCCAACGATTTATCATCAGACTGATATTTTCAGGCGATATTATCTATTATCATCTAGTATTTATAATGACTGTAAAATGAAATATTAAAAAAGTGAAGAAGAGAGGGGAGAAACACTTCAACCAAGTTATGGATGTTGGTGTTTTACACTTTTTGTCCACCAGAGGCCACTCTGTAACTTCTCTGTTAACAACTTACCTTTGGATACAACCAGCTGATCAGAGTAGAGTGGGCCTAGATTAAAGAAGTAAAGAAATCCCTAGACATAACAAATATTTGGGCAATCTATTTATGTATGTGCCAGAAAGAAAAACAAATATGGACTGGTATATCAAGCTATTGGATATTTTTTTAAATTCTCAAATAGTGATGTCTTAAAAATCTTATATGGGTCAGGCTCTAACTGTAACCCATGACCTGCTTAGTGGATGCAAACAAACAAAAATACTGCAATAAGATATGAAGCAATACATATACAAAACTGACAACAATATTGTATTATAATACAATATTGTACTAACAATACAATACTGTTCCTGCAGTTGGTGTCTTCAAGAACATACTTTCATATGATGACACACACATGCAAAGATTTGTACGGTTAAAAAAACAAACAAACAAAACGTGGCCAGTTTACCCTTCTTAGTGCCAACCAGTAGTATATAGCTGTCATGATTATATAGCTGACACCAGCCACCATAACATATTTGATACTTTTTTAAAGAAAACTTCAAATACTTCTGTATTTTTGGTGAGCTTCAAGTGATAACATATCATATATATCATATGATATGTTATCACTTGTTGACAGCACTGCAAACCCTTAGCCTTCTCTCAATGAGCTTCATGATGCAGTCACCTGAATTACATTTCACTTCACAGGTGTGCCTTCTCAGGGTTCATTTGTGGGATTTCTTGCCTTCTTAATGGGGTTGGGATCATCAATTGTGTTGTGTTGGTACATAGCCCTATTTGACAACTGTTAACATTCATGTTACGGCAAGAACCAATCAAAAAGATATAATATAATCCATTTAATATAATGTTTTACTTTGTAATTATGTAACCAAATTACACTGAATTCTTTTTTTTTTTTTTTTTTTTTTTTTTTTTTTTACATGTAATCAAATTACTTGAATTACTTAAATCATCATTTTGGGTATAAATATTATCTTGAGTGCAGTACTTCTGGGATGTATACTGAGTTCTCTGTGTGCTAAGAAGCTCAATCAAATACCTGTTTTGTGTACTCCAGTGAGCCAGATCCCTACGTACTCAGACTCAAACTGCATACAAAGTACAACATTCACACTTGCAAAAATACACTAAGTGTCACTGACAGGACTTTTGGTACTCACTGTTAATTCCTACCAGAATTCTCAAGGGAGTCATGGTAACTGTTCACCAAGCCTTTCTTTTTTTTTAAATAATCACTGACTGAACAAAACCTGTATTTTTCAGTTTGTACTTAAGAAAAATAATAATAATTTAAAAAAAGGGCAGTGAAAGATTTTTAAGATCTTTCAGGTTCATTGTCCCATGCTTTAAACATGAGTCTTGACACTCCTTAGAACCATAATCTGTGTGGTCATGCATTACTGTCAGTGAGGAGTTTTTCTCCTCCTGACCAGTTCATTGAAATTCCCTGCATGTCTGTAAGGATTTTTCATGCTTCAGGTCTTGACATACAGTAGGAGTGGTTCTTTACAAGGTTTATGGAGTTTTGTAGTCAGACTACACAGCAAGGTCAAACTGTCTTTTTTTCCTCTCTTGCTGGATATGTTTGCATATTAAATGGAGCATAGTTTAACAAGTATTTCAAAGACTTTTTACTCCATAAAATGAATAATTACAATTGTTGTGAAATCTGGTTCCCATAAATATTGTGCACATCTTTCTGTTTCTAGACAGTTGAGTGTCCTTTCTTCTTGTAACCTACCATGTTTACCTTTGAAACTTTTCAATATTTTTAACAGTTAACAATAAGTGCAACAAATACTGCAGGGTGGGATGATGGCAAAATATATATCCACCTCATAAACAAGAGCCTAAAACCGCAACTATGAACTGGATTTGCCATGTTGCAGAACTGAATAGTATAGGGGAAAGAGTGGTGCATTATATATTTCCTCCAACACAATCGAGCCATATTTACTGATCTTCGTGCTATGACTCATTTCAACGTGATTTTTCCAGCATAAATTATGGACCAGGAGTCATATTTCAGCAGAGTTTGCTGATTCATTCGCCAAATTGAGCTTTCTGCTTCCAAACAGTGCTGTGCACTATCTACATTAAATTGTTCCTTCACTTGTACAGTGTGCCTTAAGTATAAACCCACAAAACCTGATTGTGTCACCAGGCAACAGAAATCTGTGGATACAATAAGCCTGTCTAATTTTCCCGTGCTGAAGCGGCATTTAATGTAATTTGGATAGTTTGGACTGGAGTGCAGCTTTTGTTTATATACTTTTTATGAAGTTAACAAGGCATTGGAAATATATTTGAGACGATTATGAGAATGGATTCTTATGAAACATAGTTCACTGTATTCATGTATTTCTAATGTATTTAATCCTGATGGTATTTTGTCAGTTTTTAAAATATTTTTTTTATGTTGTATTTAGACAGATAAAAATAGGGCCCCAGTAAGGGAGCAGCCAGAAATCCTTTTTATATAGGCAGAAAACTGCTGACTTTATCCAGAGTTTCTATAGTATTTGATTGGGCACATCATAATTTATCTATCTCATATATTCCTAAAGCACATTTTCTCTCCTTTCACTTCCTGACCCTGAATTAACCTATACGGTAGAATTTCCGGCCAAAACAAGTTTACAACATGAACTTCACCCAGATTAACAATTTCGGAGTTTATTGAGAGCATTTAAATGCAACATGTTACGTCGTTGACGAGTTTGACGAATCGCACAGGAGCCGGGACGCCTCCCACCCTCAGTGTTTAGCGGAGCCGCTAGAGTGGAGAAACACATAGCGGAGTCCGGTCCATCTCTACCGCAGCTAGCTAACCCCGCAGCAAGGCCATTGCGGGAAGATGGCGACGGAAAAAGTGAAGCATGAAGGAAGAGTTAAAATTGGACATTATATTCTCGGAGACACTCTCGGAGTGGGGACGTTTGGGAAGGTTAAAGGTATGTATAACTGTCTCAGGCGTTTGTGCATCCTGCCAGCTGCGAGACGGTGGGAGAGGGAGCTTTTAGCTTAGCTGCTAAGCTAGCATACTAGGAAAGCTAACTTGTCGCAGTGCTGGGGAGGCAACACACTTGTTGTCGCGTTATTTTCCGAACTTTTTTGTGTGTGACAAAACGCAGGTTTTAGAGCATGTCGTTGTAGTTTCTAAGATAAAGAAGACACTGCAAGTTTTATGAAATTGGCCTGTAGCTGGTCAGATAGTTTGCCATTTAGCGTCGGTTGCGTTGCGTGCTAGCTAGCGAAGCGCTTGTTGAGACATACACCGGGAAGTCAGCCCTCTTCATTGATGTTGCCGCAAGCAAGAGTACATTTTAATCGGTAAAGTACGGTTTCCTCTCTCTTGCCTTTAAACCCAACTCTGCACTACATTTATCCACAACTTCTTTCCCCACGAGTCGTATTTGTTGCCTGTTTCAAGCATTCAATGTTATTTCTGAAATTTAGATGGAGAGAGTTGGACAAACTCTGCTGAATCTACGCCCACTTTGTCAGTGCACAGGGCTGAACGCTTAGAAGCTTAAGTCAATATACAACTTGAGTTGTATCAACACGCAATGGACTAAAAACCTGTTTTATTTCTTAAAAGTGATCGTGTCTGTGCGTTACTTGTTTTGTTTACCTTACAGGCTGTTGTGTTCAGTAGAAACACTGAAACCACAATATATATCGAAATGGAGTGGAACCACCGCAAGCTGCGTGATCGGTTAATTCCCAATGAGTCATCTCCCAGCTCTCAGCTATTTGTTGATGTTGAGGGAAAAGAGCTAGAGTTGGTGCTGTGTGATTATGGTCTTGATTACTACCGACACAGCTGGTAAATCAAAACCAGCTGTTTGCTAACTCCCATGGACAAATGCGCTGCCTTCCCACCGTCCATTGAGATGTTATCTTTTTGTTTCTTGTGCGGCTTTTTACCGCTTTCAGTTATGAGGACTCTGTATTTGACCTATTTGCTCATGTATTGACTGTGTATCCCCACTCATCTTTACAGATCATTTAGCATGTGCTAGGATTTTTTTATTTTGTTTTTTTTAAATATAACTTTCAGCTGGAGAATTTATAAAGTAGAGATGTGGCGTTCAAAGACTCTTGAATTTATATATTTGAGAGAATGCTGAAACAGCAGATAGAAGTAAAATTTTGCAAACTTGTTAGAGGTTTTGGTTAGCTTTGACTGATGTTTCATAAGTATGTGCCCTATAGTTGCTGGAACGTGTTTCAACATTGTGCGTGGCAAGATTTGCTTCTAGAAGGACTTTTGTTTCAGCATTAGATTTATCACACCCAGTAGGCAGCCAGTTTCAGCAAAAAACAAGAGAATTGTTTTACAGTCGTTCCATAATACCAAATGGCAAAGCTATGCTTTGATATGCTTGAGTGATTGAATATGGTTGACTGAATACAAAATACTTTTTTTCCTTTCTTCCATTTTTTTTCTTTAATTTGAATGTTTTTATTTTTTTATATTCTTAAAATTGTGATAGGAGGTGGTGATTTAGATCTCCCATTCCTCACACTGACTTCAGGATATTGGTCCTATTGCTGCTGTCCTTCATCCACCATGCTGCCTTCTGTTTCCAAAATAGGTTTCACCTCTAAGATTCGTAGCATGTCCGGTAACCTTTATCCTAATAGTGTAAACAACAAATTACACCTTTCCTTAAGTTGCGTGAAGATGCCTTGTTTTGCATAATACTTCACCATTCCCTATTTTATATGGCCTTGGTTGTAATAGAATTGCTCCATCCACTCTCTTTCTATCCTTCAGTGGGCCAACATGAGCTGACCAAGCATCAAGTGGCGGTGAAGATCTTGAACAGGCAGAAGATCCGCAGTTTGGACGTGGTGGGAAAGATTCGCCGGGAGATCCAGAACCTCAAGCTTTTCAGGCACCCTCACATAATTAAACTGTAAGTCCTAGATTACACCCTGCTCACTGCTCCTTAATCCCCTTGCCACCACATCAATGCCACCCATTGAGCTATTTTCAGGCTTTTATAGTGTTGTTTTAGAATGCATCCATCTAGGACAGTATCCGTCTGACTCAGTCCACTCTCTCTTCTGACCTCTCCCTATTGTGCAGTATTGACTGTTTAGTTATTCCCTCAGTTGGTCTTTCATTTTAATGTACAAAAGTGCCCTGGCTTTGCCTTTGTTGTGGGTAGCTGTGTAGCTTGCTCTGCTGGTATTATTGTCAACATCTGGTAGGCTAAAGCAGATAAGTGTGTCATTTCAAATGAGTCATTTTTTAACGTCATAGTCTGAGCTGACTGTGCCATAATGTTCTGGTGCTCTAAGTTAAACTTACTATTTGACAGTTGTCAGGGGACTTCCTGTTTGGTAAGGGAATGTTCACAGACTCAAGGCCACAGTTACGGGGTCATTAAACTGACGGGGGGGCGGGTAGAATTGCCTGAAATACCCGTTCCATGTCAAGCATGTTAAAAAATGTAAGCTATGTCTGTGTGTCTACGCATGAGAGACTGATTCCATCTTTGGCAGGGTGCACGCACCACTGGGGCAAAGCACATAACATTGTCTGTCTAGCGGGGATAATAACAGATCGAGTAATGTAACATAATACTGCTTCATTTTTATTGATGGGATGTTTTCTGCAATTGCAACACATCAGATTCACAGTTAGTGAACATCTCTAACATCTGCTTAGCTACAGACTGCATGGCAGACATTATTGCCTTTGGTTTTATCCAGCATAGTAGTGCGTGTTAGTATTGGATTTACAAAAGCTCTGAATGTTTTCTTAAAATATCTTAACACTGTCACATTGTCAATGCATTTTTTGTTGTTGTCTGTATTTAAAACTTGTAAAATCTGAGCTTTAGAGGCTGCATACAATGTGGTTTCTGGGACTTGCTATCAAGAATTTCTCCTGGTTTGATTCTACAGCTTGGTAATGGTTATGTAAAACAGCAACAGATGTGGCTAATGTGCAAAGAGAGCTACACAGCATTTTAATGCAAATAGATGTAGGTATGATGAATGCCACTAATGGACTGCAAGTATGCAGTGGAGTCTAACTCATAGCTCAGTCTGTTGTCTGTCTGGCAGCAGAAACATAAAAATGCTCAATTGTTTTTGTATTATATTATAATATTCAACATTTGCTGCTCTCATACACTTTTTTTTTTCAATACTGAGCACACCAATCTTCTTCCATGGCAACTAAGTTTCTTCCTGTTTGTGAGGAATAGTTTTTCTTTGTTACAGGAAACCAAAAATTAGATGTGTTAACAATCTCCTGTGGGTTGAACTGAGCTGCTGGTTGATTAAATTACTTTGCCAATGGTCTATTTTAGCCCATTTATGATGACTTTTGATAAAGTAACATTAAAACTAAAAATAAGAGACGTCTATTTGAGTCAGCTGTCCAAAACTAAGCACATATTCCAATTATTCTTTGTAATAATTATCAAATGGTAACATACATGTCTAAATGTTTTCTTGTATAATACCTTCCAACTCCTAATAACCCACATGACTTGTGTTTTGACTGTAGGTATCAGGTTATCAGCACCCCTACAGATATCTTCATGGTGATGGAGTATGTCTCAGGGGGAGAGCTCTTTGACTACATCTGCAAAAATGGAAAGGTACTTTAGGACAGGAAACTTGTATATTGATTCCAAACTTCTTTAACCCTTTCCATCATTTCATATTGCACAGATGTTGTGTAGTTTATCATTAGTGAGATAAAGATAACACAGATAAATATCATACACTTGTCATCATCAGACTACAGTGGAGATAAAGTAATCTTTGAACTTTGTAAACTGTGAAGGCTGAAAAAGATATTCAAAACACAACATGAGGTGCTGCTTAGTCATCAGTGATGTTCTGACTGAGGAAGGAAAGATCGCACCTAATGAATAATTTCTGCTTTGACAGTTGGATGAAAAGGAGAGTCGACGACTGTTCCAGCAGATCATTTCAGCAGTAGACTACTGCCACAGACACATGGTGGTACATCGAGACCTTAAGCCAGAAAATGTGCTGCTTGATGCGCATATGAATGCTAAGATTGCAGACTTTGGTGAGTAGTTCTTGGACTTAAATCGAGGAGTCTCAGCAGGAACCACTGTTTTTAATTTGTTAATTATACACACAGTAGTAATAGTAATTAGGGCTGTTCGATATAACGATATATATCGGATGACGATATAGAAAAACGTCTATTGTTTAATTTTACGCTATCATTTGTTTCGTGGTGTCGCAAAATAAACTGTTTACGGCAATATTTTTTCATTGTTTTGATGGTCACTGTAGTGGCTATATTAATTTCTTAAAGTTCTCTCTTTCTCTTATATTTAATATAACCACACTACGGATGGACAAGCGCCTGTTTTTATGCGTTGTCTTTAGCAACAATGACGGTAAAACCATCGCGTCACGTGTCCGCTTGTTTATTTTCCACATAAACCTTTCACAATAAAGCTCAAGATCCTGTTGAGACTTTTCAAAATAAACTGAATCACGTGAAAGAGTATGCAGAGTATTTTCGGATGAGAAGCAAAAAAGAGCAGTCAGGTGCTAAAAAATAAACCTAAGACTCAAACGTTAGGACAGGCTTTTCCCCGCAGCACAGCGTGTAATAAATACTCACAAAGAAAACGGAGGCCGTTACAACTTATGTCTAAAAAGGTATAGTTTTATGCATCGGTTAAAACACTTGACTCCAGCTACATGGCGCCCAGCTGGAAACACTTCACACACGTCGAGCTGCCCGAGATTCACAGAATTTACTTTTTTTTAATATATATATATTTTTGTGATTTATATCGTTTCGGACGATAGGTATCTTATATCGGGATATGAGATTTTGTGTCATATCGCACAGCCCTAATAGTAATGATAATATTTATTTGTAGAGCACTTTCATAGAAAGTCCTTTCCAAAGCAAAGAATAAACAAAGCTAAAAGCAAACACAGTAACAAATAATTAAAACACCATAATCCTGAAAACTGAAGCATAAATGAACAAAAAGACAATAATACCTCAAGAACTACATACAATAGAAAACAGGTGGGTAAGACCTCAGTTGAACTTGACAGTCTAATGTCAGACAGAAGGCTTTTCCATAATGTTAGGGCATGATATAAAAATATGTTGTTTTCTTAACCTTTGGGACCTTCAGAAGACCACTCCCCTGAGAGTGTAGCGGACCTATAGGTACATATGGTCTCACAAGATCACTCGGGTAGCTTGGTGCTCTGCTAGTTAATATTTTATAAGACAGAAGCAGTACTTTAAAATCTGCTCTTGTCTGAACAGGAAGCCCCTCAAGAGAGCTGAGCACTGGAGTAATATCATAATTAGATAAACTAGTCAAAACCCATGGTGCTGCAATATGAACCAACTGCAGACCTCTAAAGATTTTCTTGGGCAAACCTCACAGTAAAGCATTGCTATGATGCACAATGTCACAAAGACATGAACTAGAACCTTGGCGTCCTTGAGTGCCATCATATGTCTGATTGTAGCCATTTTTCTCACCTAATTAATGAGTGTCAAATTAAAGGCTCTGATCAAAAAACAACAAGATGCTTACCAAATCCTCAGAGTGGTTCACACAGTCATCAAGACACAAAGAAAACTGGTCATACTTATGACTCACTCTTGCCATTCCAGTCACTGACATCTCAGTTTTAGCTGAGTTTAACCCGCTGGTGCTGCATATTATTGAAAATAAAAGTGGGCCAGGGACTGACCCTTGTAGACTTCATACTTAATAGTGCACGACTCAGAAAATAATTTAAAGCATATATTGAGATCTTTCTGGAAAGTACGGTCTCAACTGTTGACACACCTGAGATGACATAGTGTTTCATAAGCCTGTTCTTAAGTATTTTGTGGTCCACTGTTTCAACTACAGCGCTAAGGTCTAATAACAAGAGAACAGAGGTTGAGTCAGAGTCCAACACAAGTAACACATCATTTACCACTGTTAAAAGTGCCGATTCTGTAGAGTCATTAACTTGAAAGGCAGACAAATAAATCATATATTAACTAGTATTTCACAACTTGGTTATAAGTTACTTTCTCAAAAGATTTTTACAAAACCTCACACACCACATAGGTTTATAATCCATGAGCAGATTCCAGGGTTGTTTAGTGTGAGCATGAAAACATATTCTAATAACAGTTTGTCATTTCAGCGATCAATCATTTCTGGCAGTAGTGTGCCAGAAACATAAAATATGTTTCAGAAAATCCTTCATACATTCCTTAAATTTGTCTAAGCAAATATACAGAACTACATTCAAGACTTTGATAATATTAAACTATTCTAGTGTGCATTGGTTGTTATTTAACCTGCAGTTATTCCAAATAATTTTGAATCTTTAGTAAAGTATTTTTGTCACTCTTCTGTTAATTCATGACTCATGTTCACCATTGCTACCAGTGAAAAAGACATTGTCTCCTTACTGAGAGGATGAACTGCAGTAAGTGGAGAATCTTAAATAAATGGTACAGCTAATTATAAATCAACTTTTTTGGGGGGTCGACAGAAAACGAAACATTACTGCTTTAGTATTTTTCACGTTAGGTATATACTTAATAAAGCACTTTAAGCTAAAACCAAACTAGAATGGTTTGAAACTGCATTAAAAACATTAAATGTTTATGAGGTAAATAATTGAAGTTATGTTTTGAAAAGTGTGCATATTATATAATAGTTAAAATCTTTTGCAGGTTTGTCAAACATGATGTCAGATGGAGAGTTCCTCAGAACAAGTTGTGGTTCTCCAAACTATGCTGCTCCTGAGGTCATCTCAGGAAGGTAATGGCTTATTTTAAATTCTGTTTTGTTTTTTTCTTTTCTTCTAATGATACTTTACTTACATTTCAAAGTGAGACAGAAACACAACTCGAAAACACAGCCTAGTTAAAAATAGTTTTTGTGATTCTTTCTTTTTACGCCTCCTCAGGTTATATGCTGGACCAGAGGTGGATATTTGGAGTAGTGGGGTGATTCTCTACGCCTTGTTGTGTGGAACACTTCCCTTTGATGATGATCATGTGCCAACACTTTTTAAGAAGATCTGTGATGGGATCTTCTTCACCCCACAGTATCTGAACCCTGCAGTAATAAGCTTACTGAAACACATGTTGCAGGTGGACCCGATGAAAAGAGCCACCATCAAAGAGATCCGGTAAGCCTGGCGGAGTATTTACAAAGTCAAAAATCCTATAGTCTTTTTTGTTTTGTTTTTGGTTGTCTAGATTGTAAATCACATTATTTCATGATGGCAAGGGACAGTCTGCGTAGAAAATTTGTTCTGTTGGTGGTGTTTGCATTCATGATCTTTTAACTACCAAAATGATTCTTCGCCACAGAGAGGACGAGTGGTTCAAAAAAGATCTGCCAAAGTACTTGTTCCCTGAGGACCCCTCCTACAGCAACAACATGATCGACGACGAGGCCCTGAAGGAGGTTTGCGAGAAGTTTGAGTGCACAGAGGAGGAGGTGCTTGCCTGCATATACAGTCGCAACCATCAGGATCCATTGGCTGTTGCCTACCATCTCATCATTGACAATCGTCGCATCATGAGCGAAGCCAAGGATTTCTACTTGGCATCTAGCCCTCCTGACTCTTTTCTAGATGACCAACACCTGACTTCATCAGGTGCAGCGATAGTGAAGCCTCACCCTGAGCGTGTACCTTTTCTCGTGGCGGAGACTCCTCCCAGGAGTATCCGCCACACACTGGATGAACTGAACCCTCAGAAGTCCAAGCACCAGGGTGTTAGGAGAGCCAAGTGGCACCTGGGTATACGCAGTCAAAGTAGACCAAATGATATCATGACCGAGGTGTGCCGTGCAATGAAACAGCTGGATTATGAGTGGAAGGTAAGGAAGAAGAGGGACACGATATAGGTGGAAATGCTTAATATTTACAATTAAAAAAAAAAAAAAAAAAAAAAAAAAAATGTAGTAAAAAATAATCTCAGTTAGTTATTGAAGTTGGATTGCATTAAAAGTTTAATAAGCTCCAGGTGTACTTTTAAAGCATCACAAAGACACATTTTTCATCTTTTCAATAATTTTCTAGGTTGTGAATCCATATTATCTGCGTGTGAGAAGGAAGAATCCTGTTACTGGGATGCTTGCCAAGATGAGCCTTCAACTGTACACAGTGGACAGCAGAACCTACCTCCTTGACTTCCGTAGCATAGACGGTAAGTTTCACCTTCACTAGTCTGTAGCAGTAGGTGAGGAAACAGTCTGCATTTAGGTCACCACTCATTTGCATAAGCAGCCGGCAGGATACACTGATAAGGTTACATAGCTAACCCGTGTATGGCTCAAATATTAGAGAATAAAACACATGAAAGATCATACACGAGGCCGTTATTTGTTATGATTCAAAGTGCTCCATTAAATCTGTGTCATAGCCTGACCCGCACATTCCCAGAAATGTAACTACATATTACGCAGATGTCAATATCTGTTTATTGATTAGCACATGGATTATACCACAGGGAAACAAGATGTAATAGAATGTAATTACATTCTGTGCAGAGGCTAATATTCTGCCAGTGTAGATGCCTTTGTGTCTCATTTTATTAGCTCTGGCGATACGTGCATAAACTCAAGGTCAGTTGTGAATTTCCCTTATCTTCCTGTGTTTCAATAAAAGTAACTGTTGTTCGAGATTTATTAGTTCCATGAACTGCTCGGTTTCAGTTATGATGGCAGACACACCAGCAATGTTCTCTCTAATTTTTCATGTGTCTGAGCGAACTCCCAAGCGATCCCTTGGACCACTGTGAGCAACAGCAAACGTGTTTTTTTTTTTTTTTGTTTTTTTTTGTTTGCTTGTTTTGTTTTTAACATTTTTTTATAAAACTCTGACTTATTATGAGTATGAGCCTGTGGTCTGGGAGAGAGTCCTGTAACTCTCTGCCTGCAAAATATAGTATATAATGACCGATGTTGGGCAATTAATTATATAGTTACTTCTTCAAAAACGTAACTGAGTTATGCAAACAACAACGTTTTTTGCAGCTTTTTTTTTTTTTTTTAAATGCAGCCAAGGCGTTTTTTAAATAAACATTTCAAACTATTGACAGAACAATCAGCTGTTCTGCATCAAATCTGATGCCACACAAATTATTTGTGCCACTCGAAAAAATAATTTCTGTCCACTATGAGATAAAGGAGAACAACAGCCTGATACCTGCAGGCCTGACAACAGGAGATGTATCACTCCTGTAACACCTGTAACATTCAGCAGTCGCCTCATTGTTCTGACACACACAATAAAACTAATATACACACTAACTACACAGGATTTGCACTAAATGTCTCAAATCTCTCACATCTCAAAACACCACCGTCACTTCTAAAACTTCCCATTCCATCATTTTTTGATTGGTCGACATGGTACTTTTTTTTTTTTTTTTTTTTGACGAATAGGAAAGTGAGAGGGGGTAGGGTTTGATTTTGCTCCTAGGCGGAGAGTGCTTTTGAGCCTTTTTTCTTATAAAACGCAGTTTTTACCGTTTCTTCCTGCAGTAAATATAAACAACGATAGTATTCAGGAAGAAAACCAAACATTGCAGATATTTTTATCATAACTCTGGTTTTATGTGGCCTATCAACACAATTTAAAAACTGGTATAAAGTCAACACTTTTTCCCTCAATTGTTCCGTCTGTCCTGCTCACAGCTCCAATGGTTGTTCACGTCGTCATTAACGTGGCTTCACTCCACATCAGCCACGCCGCTTTGCTAGCTAAAACACCGGTGTCGGCACATAAGGGCGCTGTCACAGCCTGTCAACGACGTTGATTAGCTGCGTATGTGCGAATGTGAATTGCATTATTGGCTGGACTATGGGATAAGGTGGCATCGTTCTAATCCCATATGGGAGCAGCCAGTCACTTACTGACTAACACTGCAAAACAGAATTGTTAAAGTATTAATTTTAATTTCAGAGACCATGCCAGCAGTGCGCAATTGTGCACGTGCGCAGCTTAGAGGGAACATTGCACACCAGCATACAAAAACAAATGCAAACAAGGACAGGTGGGGATTCAACACAGTACTGTGCAAAATTAGGAAAGTGTGTTAAAGGGCAGTCATAACACGTCAGTGTTTGGGAATTATTTGACTCATGAAGCTCAATGGCAGCAGTACAGCATGCGTTGTACTTTACAGATGGATCAAGTTTTGATTGCTTGTATTGTAATATATTTAATTTTTAAAACTAGTCTCATACAACTTACACTCAGTTTTGTAACATTTGACCAGTTAACCTAGATCGTCAGGTAAGCCCTTTACTCAGTTCTCTGTATCTTCGGTGTTTATCTGGATTTTGTCCTCTAGTATGCTGCCTCAGTGTGGAATTTATAAATGATTAACTCATGGATGATGGTTTGGAAAGTTTGTGTAGGTGTTTGGCATTACCTCAAAGGAAAACATGAGATTGAAGAGCTGTTGTGGGCTTCTGATACATCACAGGCTTTCCATTTAAAGTATGTGAAGCTTTGGCTTTGGGCTACAGCAAAGTCCATCATTAAGCTTATGTTTATCTGAACTTATACCTGATGACTCAGAAATATAGAAAATATTATGCTGATTGTTAATATTTGTCTATAACTACACATAATGAATCGCATGAATTTATAGCTTAGGTTAATTTAGGTTTTAAACTCTTTGCGTGATACTTCAGCAGCATTTCTTAAATTAATCATTTACCTGCAGTAATATTTGTTGCAGGTCTTAACAAAATTATCTGGGAACTAAGTTTGAGAGACTGCAAATATATTAATACATATTAAATGGTTTGATCAGGCAAGATTGGGCATTGTTAAATGTCCGTCTGGTGGACAACATGGAGGACAATGAGAGAAGTTGCAAAAAGTATAAGCCATCAGCAGCTGTATCAGTGCAACAGTCCTGCCTCCTGTTGGGAACCTGTGTGCTAATGCTGTTAGCCCAAGTTCATAATAGGACTGCTGACTGCTGTAGCAGCAGCAGTTCAGGCACAACCAAATTGGGCACAAATCGGGCACCAGATCAGGAAAGTTGGATGCATCCTCTGACACTGCATGGGAAGTAAAGGGATGTGTGAATGTGGATTACAAGAAAGATTTTCACCTATATATACAGCACTTACCTCATTTCTTTATATTTTGCTTCCAAGCAGCGAGAGCTTTTTTTGTAAGGGGTCTTGAGCAATAGTTCTCCAGGATTTCTGAGGGTTTTTCTTTGGACATTGGCTACTTTTTTACTCATTTGAAGTCCAGTCCCTCTGTCTTAACATTTTGTTTGTTAAGCCATTTAACACTAACCTGTGACTCATTCAATCACAGAAAAGGGACCGAGCTCAAGAGATAAACAAATAGCTCCAGCTATTTTTCCTGGCAAATTATAAAGAAATGAGGGCTGGCTCAAGACCTTGACTGTTTGACACCTCCTGTCACTGCAAGTGTGTGTCTAACGCCCCAGATTATAATAATTTGACCAAGCAAAGTGGACATTGGGACTGCAGTAATCTCATAAAATTATCATGGTCAGCACTATTTTGATCAAGAAAATTTAAAATACAGTTGTATGCAGTCTGTTTCCAGCATTAAAACTGGTATTAACAAAATGCATAACCACATTCATAGGAGGCAGGTCATGCACCGGCAAATATAGCTACATTTAGAATAGGTTCATTTTAGAAAGCCGAATAGCTTATATTAAAATTTGTTTACTGGTCAACCCCTCATGAACCAAACGCTTTTTATCTCAGTAAATGGTGGCTAAGAAGTCAGTGAACAGAGATGTATGTGGGTGTTAGAGCCATGGACTATGTAGCCACAGCTGCTTTGAGAGGAAATGGTGAACACTGCTTTGGCTTGTGCATATTTCATGAACTGAACCCAAAATTGTTCAAACTCGGGGTGTCGGGATGATCTGGGTGTCCGCAGTGCAATATCTATATTACAGTTTATTAGGTTAAAAGGAAGAAAAGAATCTTTATTTTTGACTACAAAAATCTTACACTTTATACCTAGCCTAAACAATCGACTAAGTATAAACTAGTGATTAATTTCACTGTTTACAGCAGTGTCTCTGTGGCAGGAATTGAATTAAGTATTTTCCAAGACTTGTAGATACCCTAGTGTTACCCATTGAACTTCTTGTGTTTGAAAATCAGTTTGTCTTATTGTTCAGATGATATGTTGGAGACAAAATCTGGAAGTGCTACCCCTCTGCGCTCTGGCTCTGTGGGCAACTACCGGACCGCTATTAAGAACGATGTAGATGGAGCAGAGCTTCCAGGTACACCTAGTACCGTGCACCCCACCAAGACTGGAGAAGGCTCTTTGACGTCATCGTTGACCTCATCCATCGATTCCACAGGAGGCGGGGACAGTGCATCTGTCCCTCGACCAGGAAGCCACACCATTGAGTTCTTTGAGATGTGTGCAAATCTTATTAAACTACTTGCACGATAGCTCGCAAAACAATCGCTAGCCTTTTTCTCCCTCTGAGTGTCTTTATAGCAATAAGCATGCAACTGAATCGTGGCTCAGTTCATCCCGGCTGAGGATGAAGTGATTGTTCCATGGCACTGATGCAGGTTGGTGTTCCCTAAGCTGAAGGAATGTATACTGAGCTGACTGGGGATGCAAAGGGTTACTGGGGGAAAGACAAATGACTAGCTGATTAATTAGCTAGGACAGAACATTTAGGAACGAGGGTTTTACAATTTCCTGAACAACTTAATAGCAAGCGTCTACATCCCAACTACACACATATGCGCAAGTGATTACACTGAATTTTCTGTACTGTAGTCAGGTGAGCACTGCTTTTCAGTACAGAGAGCAAAATCACATTCTTACCTGTACAAAAGGAAGCCACACATGGAGGTTGGGGGTTTGGGTGGCAGTCACGGGATGCAGGAAGCACTTTTGCACAAGTTTCTTTTATTTCCTGCTGCTGTTGTTTTTTTTGTTTTTTTTTGTTTTGTTTTTTTTTTTGTGGGAGGGGGTTTGGTTCTTTTCAGTAGGAATCTGAGAATTGGTGCACATGTTCCGAAGCGTTATATATAACTAGGGTGGGCATACCCATCACATTCATTGGAGTCTGAAGAAGTTCAGTGACTCCTGTATTTCCGTCTTGCGTCAGGGACTAAAGAATGCGTTCATCAAATTTATGTTGGGTTATTATTATTTTTTTAATTCTTTTTAAGAAATTGTCAGACTAAATTTCATGGTTTTGTCCTGTTGTAAAAATGTGTTTTTGAATTTGTCTGTCCCCCACCTTTTTATATATAAAGACGTAAACATATTTATCAGTGCATTAAGTAGGTGGAGTGTTGGTTGTAAAGGAAATTGATTTTTTTCTTTTCTTTCTTGCAATAAGATCTATTGCTGGATGGTATATATTTTTTTTACAGTCTGGCTTGTAATCATAATGAATTTTATTTCATTCAATCAGTTATTCTGATACACGATTGTCTTTGTATTTAACTTTAGACAGCTTTTTGCCACGACAGTCAAAATCTAGAACTATAACTTTCCATGTCGCATTAGAATGACAAGTTGATTTTTACTTATTTTCTCTTATTTCTTTAGTGGTTTTGGTTTTAGATTAATGAATACGATTTCAGTATGATTACTAAGTGAAATGCCTTTTGCCTACATTTGTTTTGTAAATGCCATCACACATGAATAGGCCTCAGGGCTCAGTGAGTAGTAGCAATTACATGCAGCGCGTGGACAATGTCTGTTGGTAAGTGAATACATCCACAATGTCATTTTTGGACATATTTTAATTTCCCATACATTCCCTTGAAGTTTGACCTTGTTAAAGGTTTTATGTTTTTAAACCTGAAACAGACTTACGAGCTTTGAATGACATAGATCGGGGAGGTAGATTGCACTTCTGGTGACTTGCAAGCTCACAAAGTAGAGTTAGATATGTCTTTGATTATAAGTGTGATGTATCTCATTATCCATTGCCTCTCCGTGGTCTTAAAGTTTTAAGTTATGCCTGTTTGGCTGCCTTATCATTATCAGTACTGTTTTATCAGTTTTATGTCAGTAAAAGTTGGAAATTGTGCCGGTCAGAATTCTTGGTGCTGTTTTTGCGGTTTTGAGGATTAAAGTAATCTAATTACACTATCTTTATGGTTGGTTTATTCATTTTTCTAGGTGTTTTGCATTACCAAAAAGGGAAAAAATTCTAACTGCAAAAACCTAAAAGATCTGATCGTCATTTGTTTTATAGACATCAGTAACTACTGCCATCTTTAAAACGATGTCAACAGGATCAAGTTAAATCAAACTTTTAAGATTTTTTATTTTTTGGGGGGGGGGTTCTTATTTGAATTAAAGTATTTGTATGCCCTTGCTGTAAAGTCAGAATCTTATAATCTGACATGTTTATTAGCAAATGTCAACAATCTGAACTGTTGTATGAGCATTTTACTTTTCAGAGATAATTCAGGAGTGACGATAATTGTGACCAACTTTTATCTGTTGTTCATATTCACATTTGACCTTCATGTCTCACAGACAAAGTATATGGATCATGGTAAAGGCACACACACTATGGTTTGTTTTTTTTTTGTTTTGGTTTTTTGGAGGAGTTGCAACCTCTGGTTATAAACTACTTTTCATGGCTTGCTTGATACATTTTGAAAGAATGTGCGCAAAAAAACATTTTTTCTCTTTTCTTTTTGCCTCTGATGGAGTATTGTCCTAGTGGTCTGAGTTCAGCATCCGTTTCATCTGCTTCAAAGAATAATTGTTCTGTTTTTGTTTGGTGTGTAAGGGGACCCAACCAGACTGATCAGTGTATATCTGAATGGACAGTATTGAATCATTTATATACACAACTGCATAATAAACTGCTAAAATGCACATTTATGTTTGACGTTTTTGTTTGTTTGTTTTTTACCTGAAACATACTGTGAAGAATATATATAGAACATTAAATCTACCACTACCATACTAAGCGTTTCTGTTTAAATCAATAGCATTGGACTTGTATTTTGGAATGTGATCGCAGGCATCGGTAATTTTAATAAAATTTAATATATGTCCTTTAAATTAAATCTACATTAACAGATTTTGATTTCACGTTTATTTTCGTGCGCTTTAATAGATTTAAAACACGGTTCGTGTTTCTTTAAAAGACTGTAAACATTCTCACAACTTCCGGGTCATGCTGCATTCACGCGCATTCCACAGAATGGGAGGGGATTTGGACTGGTTCGAGGCAAAGTTTAAAAAAAAGAAAAAAAGAAAAAGGGGCGTACACGTTTCATTCCGAAATAGTTCACCAGTGTTAACGCAAAGTTTACACTTTTGTTCCCTCACGTCTGTAGTCTCAATTGGAGATATTTACTTACCAAAAGAAACTGCATGAATTGTGCAAAAACGGGCTGATCCCCCCCCCCCGCTGTCAAATTTTCCTGTATTTAAGATGGGATGTTGGCTTTAAACCGATAAGACCTGAACGCAACGTGAAGGTCAACAAATGTGGCTAACGATTAGCTAACTGCAGCTTATCCACTGTTGCTCGTGGAAAGCCGTGGATGAATGTGCGTATGTCCCCACTTTGTTCTAAAATAACGAAGTATAAAAACATACCTTCAAAATTAAAAGAAGTTAATTTCATGTAGGCAAGCCTACTGGCATGTCAAGTTTTAATTGATAGCTGAGTTGCCCGAATTAACGTTAGCTGGCGTCAGTATGACGAAGTTAAATTTTTTTTTTCTAGCGAGTTTTGGGGGATGTTATTGCCATAACGTGCCATAATACCACGTTAAATATCCAAAATAAAATATAAATCTTTCTGCTACGGTATTTTGGAAACTCATTCAGCGGCCATGTATACGAATCTAGATGGCAAAAGCATGCCAGTATTGTTGACTTGCGCTCATAATAGTATTAATAATAATGTACATTTTTTGTACTACTCTCAGTCGTAATTAAAGCTGAAATCGAGCATATATATGATAAGTGACCACCGCCACCACGCGTCGTATTCCGTTTTTTTCCATATAGGATGGCGTCATTTGGCTGGAAGAGGAAAGTTGGGGAGAAGGTGTCCAAGTCAGTGGTGCAGCAGTTTGAGGCAGAAGCGGAGAAAGCTGTGGATGATGGGCCAAGTCAGGACCCCGAGGTGGATTGGCTGCACGCTATCAAACGACGGCGGGAGATCCTGCTGGAGGACTGTGCTGCCAAGAGCAAGAGACTGGAGGAGGAGGGTGCCCTGTTGGCTGAGCATGGCAGGTGAGAGTGCTTGGCGCAAACACATTATGACAGGCACACAGAAACATTCATTACAGTACACATACAGTAGGGTGACTAACCGTCCTCGTTTTTTGCACTTGTTGACATTTTTTATTTCACCATTCATTAACTGCTCCGAGAAGGTGTCTTTTAAATATGGTAAAGTTTTCTTTAAGCAAACAATATTATTAGTTCTTCATGACTGGGCCAAGTGTCCTCTTTTTTGGGAATCAAAATATAGTCACCCTAACATACAGTACTGTGCAAATGTTTTGATCCACCTCTTACTTTTTGTCATTTATTATTTCCTTACGCGTAGCTTAGAAAATTAGGCTACGTTCACACTGCAGGCGAAAGCGCATCAAATCCGATTTTTTTGACCCTATGCGACCAATTCCGATCATGGTATGACAGTGTGAACGGCACAAATCCGATATGGGTCACATTTGTATGTGCTACTGAATCCGATACATATCGGATGTTTTAGAAAGCGACTGCTGTTTGAATGGTCATGTCACATTAAATCCGTCTTTTACGTCACTGACACAAGACATATGCCAATTATCAGCGCCGGAGAAGCGTTGTGTGTGACGTCTTCTTTTGCGCATGCGGGCCGCTTTGAGCGTTCACACTAGAGAGTGTCGCATTTTATTTGTAGTGTGAACAAGCAGACAAAAAAATCGGATTTGATCAAAAAAAAAAATTTGGAATTGAGCATTAAGACCTGCAGTGTGAACGTGGCCTTAGAAATGGTTGTGGCGATTTATTGGAACGTGCTAACATAAATGGAAATGCATTATAGACAGAAACAGTTTGTATCATTAGTGTAAATATATGGTATGATCGCCTTTATTTTTCAACACAGCCCAGCAAAGACTCCAATCCAGCTCCCTTGATTGCTTTGGAAAATGTGTAGGAGGGGATACATTTTTGGACTTAACCTTATTGTTATAACGTTTAGGTTTTATAAATATGGAACAGTAGGGGAAAATGAGCTACCAGAACCTTTTCTGCAATTCTACAATTCTGAATTGTGCTCCTGAAATTGCATTTCTTTTATATATTAAGATATCTCAGGCATTAAATGTGCAGTTAACTGTCTTTACGCTGACAGAATGTGGCGTTTCACTTGTCCGGCCCACTGAAGATCAAAGTGGACTGTATGTGGCCTCCAATGTAAATTTAGTTTGTCATCTCTGGGCTATGGTGAGGCGAGTCCCTAACTGATAGTGCCCATTGTCACTGACTGTCAGTCCAGTTCTTGTGTAGTCTGGGATACCTCAGTGTGTTGTCTTCATTTTCCTTCCTTAATAATGGCTACTTGAAAGACAGCCTTCTACTGAGATTATTTTTGATGAGACTTCAGTGAACAGTAGATTGATAAACTAAAGGGCCAGATGTCCTGTGTCTGGTTTCTGGTGGAATTTTTTCCAGTTTCTTAAGGAAATTACTTCCAGATACTATTCATCTGCTATATATATATTTCTTAGGCCTGTCTCTTCTTATTTGTCCTCCACTTGTCCACTTTCCTCAAATTCTTTTAAGGACGCACTGCACACCATACCAAGATATAGAAGGTTAATATCTCTTTAGAAATCAACCTTGTTGGAACAAATATATTATTTTATACGTGTCAGTCTGTGTTATCTTTGGCACTTTTCATAGATTCAGACAAAGAAACGGATACAAATTGTGTTTTTTGTTACAAGCTGCCAGTAACAAAGTTTCTAAAGATACAATTTAAAATTGGTTCTTGGCTAAGTTGTCTGTTATATGTAGACAAAACACACTGGTTAATCCCTTTAGTTAGGTGCCTTTTGAGTGTGTGAATGATTTGTACTTCAGTGTTAAAAGGTTTGAGAAACAAAAAAATCATTCCTCTGAAAATAATCAGGTAGAAGGACTGGACTGAAAATTAGTGAAAAAGCTGCCAATGTCCAGAGAAAAACTTTGAAAGACCCTCAGAAAGATGGGACAACTATTTTTCAAGACCACTTTAAAAAATTACAAGAAAGCCTGATTCACTGGAAGCAAATAATAAAGAAATGAGGGGTGGCTCAAGTCTTTTGCACAGGACTGCAATTCAATAAAGCTGTAGTTGTTAATGAAATCAGACAATAGAAATCCAATATTTGTGCAGCTGTTGCCTTGGCAAAAACAGCCAGTGGTGAAAAAAAAAGGCTGTATACATAAGCCGCGTTCTTTCAAAGTAATTTTCCACACTGTTTGCCAAGTAGGATTACAGCATGAATCATATTTGTATTCTGTGGTAATAAGGGCATCCTGTCAGTGTGCTGCTAGATTCCCTTGTGAAAAGTTCTGGGAGAACTGTCAGTTTCAACATTTTTCCCTCCTCAGCTTTGCTGTTAGTAAGAGTCATGTTACTTCAGATCCTCTCCAGAGGAGGGCAGCATTGTACAGACAATAAAGACATATCGAACACAGTTTAGATACTTCTGTTGGCTTTCTAATAAAGATTTACATTAAAAACATATTAAATCCAAGGGCACGTGTAACTTAGAAAGGCATCTAAGGTTGAGGTTTTCCTTGTATTTAATTGAATGGCTTTTCTGTGAAAGGTCTAGCTCATGTTTCAGAAGTCAAAGAGCATTTGTTCTTCTCAGATCATCTGGTCAGATTATCTCTATTTAATATTGGAGGGGAAAATAAAAACACAGCAGCATTATTTAAGCTTTTCAAACAGAGCAGGGATTTAAAGGTTTAAATCTACTCAAAGCTCTACTGTCAGAGTTCCCGAAGTAAACTTTAGAACTAACGTTAGACTGACTAATAACAAGCAATGTGGTAAGTTTAAGAGAGCTTTTTATTTTATTTTAAATGGATACTCACCATTTCAACTCATTATTTTTTTTCTCTTTAAATAGATACAGACATTACAAAAAAATAAGCCTCTTTCAGAAGCTGTTTTTATGTTTGTTTTGTGATAATTTAACCTCTTTAACCAAATAACAATCACATCGTGAAAGCTTCCTAGTCCAGAAGACGTAATGCTGTTGTCCACAGTGACTGCCTGTAATTATATTTGTGAAAAGAAAGTGGATTTTATTGAGGAAATTATGTCTTACTGCTCCATAATTGCAGTTCAGTGGTTTGAAATGGTGTCTGGTCGAGGATGTCGGCCATGTCTTTTTTTTTTTTCTTTTCCCTCTAATAACATTGACCTGTGATGTCGGCCTGATATTACAAAGGTTTAGATGTTTGTGATGTAACTGAACAGCTCCTATAGTACCCGCTTTTTCTGTGAGCAGAATACTAGGGGGGTTATGTTTTGCCTGTTTTTCTACAATTATGTCTTTATGTTAACATCTATTTGCTACCTAAAGGTTTTACCGTACACAGTTAATATTTATATTTGCCACAAATGTATTTTGTTTTGATATTTATCTAATTTTATTACCTGTTGCCAAATATCCATATATGATTAAGATGCTTTAAGTGGATTCCCTTCCATAGCTGCCTTAAAACACTTCTTTACCATCATCATTACCATCACTACATCAGAGCTTATTCACTGAACTGATATAAAATTTACAGCTTTGCAGTGTAAATATCAAAATTGCTCTATTGTGATACTATGGTGCATAATGTGTTGCCATACTTCAGCAATGGCTCAGTCACACACAGAGTAACAAATAAAGTGGCAGACAAATAATTACCATCTGCTGTATAAATGCAGTCAGATTGCCATGATGTTGGAATTAATTAGAGTCCATGTGCACCGATGAGCGCAGCACCTTATCTGGAGTACAACTCTTTGCAGTAGGGGAGTCGATCCAACTGGTTGCATTTTGGCTCTATTCTTATATAAAAGCAAGGTTGCCATTCTGCAGCAACTACATTTCTATTGAGCAATTTCTAAATATTGGTTAACTCCATAAATAGTTAATATGAATTTGTTTTTAATGTGAATTGTAAAAATTAATGGTAACGGATTTGCAGTTTTTCCTGGTTTATATCAGTTAATTGCTGCTTTATCACAAATCGGTTGCATATCTTATTCTGTCACAAACTGACCGCAGCTTCCATCTTATTGCTTATTTATCATCATGTTGATGCACCAAAGTTTCTTTGAAGGCAGCAAGTAACTGCCAGTGATCGCAGACCTGCTTAATGCTTTTGAAACAACCATTTCAAATCCAACTCAGCTGCAAGTTCTTTGCACACGCTCAGATTAATTTTGGGAAACACCATGGATTTCCCTAGTGTTACTGAAACATTAGTTAATTTAAGAGTAATATAAACTTCCCACTAACACACTAAATGTCATGCTTACCAAAGAGTTTTATGTAATTTGGGCTGTTGTTGCCATCTTTAGGAGATTAGCTGCCTCGTCGTTGTTGTATATGTATGACTGGGCTCACTGACACATTTATTCACAAACTGCATATGTGTTTAAAAAAAACGAAATGTCTGCCTCACAGTGAAACAATCATCATTTCAAGGAGGTTGCATAACAAACAAAACGTGACGTTTAAAGACGTTTATAAGGTAAAATACGAGGTAATAGCTCATCTTAGGTATGTCTATTATTTTTTTTATTTTTAAATTTTGTCCAGCAAGTTGTGTTTTCTCACAAGCAGAGAATGCCAAATATGATATTTGAAATCTCTTTGAAATGGTCAACATGTTATTGTGTAGTCAGGATATGAGGGTTTCTTATGATAGGAGCATGCTGGGCTTTTCTCCTTTTTTGGACAGTAGCGTGTTAAATGATCTCAATGGTCCATCCTCTACTGTATTTCATAATTTTCCACTCTTTCTTTAAACTAATAACAAGTAAGCACTTAAATCATTCAAATGGTATTAGGCTATGAGCAGAGGCATTATAAGAGAGACATAAAACACTAAAGGAAACCTTTGTTTTAATCTGTGGAAGAATTTTGCAACAGTAAAATCAGAGGAATATAACTTCCATTGGATAAGAGTTGGCAAACTGTTTAAGTGTGTTTTTTAAAGATAGTTTTGAATAATGATTCTGTGCATGCAGTTTTTATTTGACTGATAAACAGTTATGATGCCACTAGAAGAGCCATTTTTAGCTTGCAGGCTTCACATGGTTTATAGCTCATTGCTTAATTTCCTCATATGATTTTGCAGTATTCTTTACTTCATGTAATGGAAAGATTTCCACACTCCTGTAGTTCCGTTCCCTCACTGTTCTCTCTGCCTTTTGAATGGCAGTGGCATGTTTTCTGACTGCAGTCTGAACTTTGTAGGTGATGACCACTAGTTGTCTCATTGTGTGATTTGAATTGCTTTTGATTTTCTCAGGATATCCATCTCCATAAAGCTATAAAAGGTGTAGATTTGACATATATTGTGAAACCCAGAACGTCACCTCTTGTCTTTATCTTGATCAGGAAATCAGTGTTGTGTTAATATTGACCAGAGGAAGAGAGTTCCTAGAATCACCTGGAGCGTATGCATATGTGGTGAAATACCTGAAGACTTGTGAATCCTGGTATACAAATCTATGCAAAGTAGTTAACTATAGTGGTGACAGCTGCTTGGAGTGAGGTTCTAGAGAAGCTTAATGTGACTTCATGCAAATTCTGCTATCGTTCTGCTTTAATGTCTGAGAAGGAACAAGTAGACAACGTAATTAACTCATGCTAAGAAACCACCAAGGGAGATTTTGGTTTACCGTTTGTCTGTTCACTTCAGCCAACCTTTTTCTGTTTATGTAACCTGCTGCAGCCTGTGTGCACTCTCTGCTGCCGGAAGTGGGCAGATGTTGTGGCGTACACATGCAGCTTTATAGTTTTAAGAAATTCTTTGTTCTAGAAACCTTTTTTCCCCACTTTTTCTATTATAAAGACAATAAATGTACTTTAGGTTTCTTTGTTTTTTAACAGGCAAGACAAAAAAGCACAAAACCAACCATGTGGTTATGGTTGTAGTAAACAAATGAAACATGATCCAGCCATGTTAGTAATAGTCTAGTTTTCTAATCTTTTAGGGAGTTGCCTGAAAGAATAGAAAAGTAGGGCAGAGGCAGCTTTCAAATTAGGTGGCATTTCTACAGCACGCAACAATAGAAATAATTAGGGGAAAGTGCTTTTATGATGTCCACAAGCATATGGACCCATGTTAGTTTGCATAACATATCAAATCTCAGGGTGGAGATGGGGAAACTGGGTGTCTCATTTCACTGCTTTATATTATTTACTGTTTGAATTGATTGTGCTTCAGTGCTGCATTACCTGCAGAATTTAATGTTTAACTTGGTGCTGTGAGCCACGTCTGGATATTTGGTTTTGTGTAGGTTGGCAATGTTTAGATTGGCTTTGTGTAAATTCACAGTGAACACAGCAAGCATTCGTGGTTCATAAATGCATGACTATTAAGAAGTGAATGTGCTTTACCTATACAGCTCTGATTATAGATACCTGAATCCCACTTTTCTCAGTTGGATTTGAACCACAGTGTGTGTTTTCTTCAGGCACTGGGAGGCCATCAAGAAGTGGGATGAGGCCATTCAGTTGACTCCAGACAACCCACTACTGTATGAAATGAAGTCCCAGGTATATCATTAATTATATTCTCTAACAGACATATTTTCTCAACAAACAGTGGTGGAAATAATTAGTCGATCCTCTACTGAAGTTTGTTCACATCTTTGTAAGTGAGCAATCTCAAATTTTATGATAGCAAGTAAACAAGATCTTGCCTTATGAGGTGATGATGATCATGAGAAAAGTTTTGGATCACCCTAAAACTGCATGAAAGGAGCTTGTTAATGATCTGAAGACAGTTGGGACCACAGTCACCAACTGGTACCACTGGTAACATACTAGCAGACCAACAGACCCGTCGTGTTTGGAGGAAGAAAAATGCTGATTATGAGCCAAAGAGCAACATCCCTACAGGCAAGCACGCAGGTAGAAACCTTATGCTTTGGGACTGTTTTTCTGCAAAGGGCAACTACAGGGCGACTTCATGTAAGGGGACAGGCCAATGCACAGTCAGATCTTGGATGAAAACCTCCTTCCCTCAGCCAGAACACTGAAGATGGGTCGCAGATGCATCTTCCAGCATGACAATGAGCTAAAACAAACCACCAAGGCAACAAAGGAGTGGCTAAAGAAGAAGCACATGTGGCTAAGTGACCTAGCCAGTCTCCAGACCTCAGTCTGATAGAAAGTATGTGGAGGGAGCCAAAGCTTTAAGTTGCCAAACTGTAGTCAAGAAACCTAAAGGATTTAGAGAGTTTCTGTAAAGAGCAGTGGGCCAAAATCCTTCCTGAGATGTGTGAAACGTGGTGACCAACTACAAGAAATGTCTTACTGCTGTGCTTGCCAACAAGGGTTTTTCCACCAAGTGCTTACTCAAGTTTTGCTTAGTGATCAAATAATAGATTTTTAAAATTCATTCTTATTAGTAGCAGCCCTAAAAAATAATTTGATCTTAGTGCGATTTTAATGATAATTTATTTTCACTTCCATTGAAATTGCATTTGAAAGGGATCACGGTTCCAGTATGTATGGCTCGAATCTGACATGAGTGCAGTATCATATTTCATTTGTGAGAAAATGTACTTTAAAAAGCATATGTGGTTAACATTGTCTTTAACCACATGGTTGAAACAACCGCCGCATTTTGTTCTGCTGTTTCCTGATACACCGTAGAATTTTTGTGAGATGCGAAACCTCAAAACTTTAAAGATGCTGTTTTACACTTGGAGTTTTGTATTCAGTTATGCCAGTAAACCAGGTTGCAACGTCAGAGCTGAAAACAAAACTAATGCAGAATTACGAAAAAAACGGCAGTAACTGCGTGAGGCTAGCTCCACAAGTGGGTCAGTTCTTGTAGAACGTTACATTATAATGCCCAGCTCAGCAGTAGAAGTAAATATGCGCAGTTAACATTAGCTTTCATAATATAATCCATAGCCAATATTTTTCAAGCAACTGATTCAGTTAATTGCATATCACGATGGGCATGTCAGGCATTACCTATCTTACCTACCTTAATCTGACTCATTAAACTAGCTCCTTCAGTGTTGCCAGTGTAGCATTTAAATTCTATTATTAACACCTAGCTTAACACTGCACCTTCTGGTCCAGTTCTGCCTTTTAAAAAATTCACCGAATGCTAATCTTGAGACTTTAAGCAATAGTCCACAAACATCAATCTTTTATATTCAGTCCATGGAATCCATAGTTAAAATTTTCTTGTTTAGTCGCATAAAATTTCAAAAAATATATTTTTTGATAAATTAATGAGAGCTGCCAGTGGCCATGGCTACATAGACCATTTTTCCTGCTTCCACTTTGAGATTAACGTCTGTTGCTTATTTCCAATACCATGTAAATAATCTTTAATCTTTTTTTTTTTTTTTTTTACTTTTCTCAACTTTCTTTTCCTCTTTATTTTTATAGTTACTCTTTCTTTAGGTATTTTGGCTGCGCCTCAGTTCTTCTTTTCTTGTTTCACAAGAAAAGTAAAGAAGTCGTGGGTGTAGTCTCACAAACGCCATTATTTCCTCCATTATTTCCATAGTCATTCACATCTCACAGAGTACTCCAAGCCTAATATAATATCATCCATTATAAGAAATTTGAGAAGGAAATCATTAGAGAAGCATTTATTAGGGTATTGGGAAAACACCGCAGCATGATTTTTTTTCCTCATTCCAGGAATGACATGAGCAATGGCATAAATTCAAACTGGCCTTATACCATTTCTACTTGGATTGGGCTTCAATGTGTTTGGACACACATGTACACCCACTTCACCTATTAGTATCCATTAGCACTGCTGATGTTGTTCACAGTTGTTAGACTGAAAATGGGCTGGTTCTCATCAAATGCCTATTACTGGCCCAGATGACGAGTTTGGTTACAGTGACTCTGCTGGCCTTTTACTTCCTCTCATCACTTTCTTCCTGTTTAATTTAATCTGTGCCACTTGTGTCCTGCCACTTGTATATCTGTGTGGCTGAAATCAGTCCAGTTTGTAAACCTTTTACTGCGTCTTACTGGCTATAAATTAATGATTCCAACCTATGGTGGATCCTGTTGATAATGAGATGTCTTCAAAATGTTATGGCTTTGAAGGCATTTTGGTTTGCGGTGTTCTGACAGAGACATTGTAGGTATTCCTGGCGTATCAGTGGGTATCAAGCTATGGTATTAAAGCAGTCTTTAGACTTCAACATGTTGTGTTGGTGCATCCTGCTGTACACTGGTGCTATTCTCAAGTCTCATGTTGAAATGTGATTGAAAAAGGAGGAAGTAAAAGTAAACCTGTGTCCAGCAATAGCAAGAGCATAAATGTCCTAACAACAATACTCAGTTTAGTTTTATTTTTGCTCTTATCTTTATCTTATCTTATCTTTGCTCTGCATATATACAAAAATCATAAAAGACAATAATGGTATTTTTAACAGCATTACACAGCAAATGCAGAAACACCACTGCTAAAAGTCAGAGAACCTCTTCAAAAATAGTTTTTGTTTATTATGCAAATACATGCACAAAGTTGTCAGGTCTTGACTTCAGGCATGACAAAAGCAAAATCAAAAAGGGCCAGCATCTGAATAATAGATGACTTTATAATACAGGGCAGCTGTGGCTACAACTGTAGCTTGCCTTCACCAGTGTATGAATGTGAGAGTGAATGAATAGTGGTATTGTAAAGCGCTTTGAGGTTCTCGAAAAGCGCTATATAAATGCAATCCATTATTATTATTATTATTATTATTATTACAAGGTTAAAGATGTTAACAACTTCAGTTTTACACTGTTAAATGCGATCACAGAAAATGTCAGTGATTTAGAGAGAAATCTTGTGACCATGAAGGTGCTCTGCACTGTACTGTACTGCAGGACTAGTGGTTCAGTGAGTCACCACAAAACAGTCTGCAGGGAAGGAGATATCAATTATTTACTTTTAATATGGTAACTGACCAGTATCAAGCTGAAAATAAAATGGTGTGATATATGAAAAGATATATAAAGCAACAATAAATAAATAAATAGTCACACTACAAAATGTAAGCAAAGACAGTTTAAAGCCTGTGTACTTTCTGATCTCGATTATCTTTTTCTCTCTCTGTGATTTTGTTGCTGTTTTGTTTATGGCGTGGGTGCACTGCGACATCATCTTTAACCTTCTTTGTTGTCAGGTGCTGACCGTTCTGCAGGAAGTCTTTCCAGCTGTGAAGGCAGCAGAGATGGCAGTGAAGTTCCGGCCATTGTGGTGGGAGGGCTGGCAGACCTTGGGTCGGGCACAGCTCAACTTGGGAGAGGTGGACCTAGTGAGTGTATCTGGCAATGCGTTAAAAACGTCCTGTGAAGGCAGGGCTGCAAGAAAATGCAAATAATAAATGGTATTTCTAAGTCACAACTGCTGCAGACTGACCTCCTTAACCGCTTATCCAATTCAGAGTCACGGTGGGGCTGGAGTCTCTCCCAGCTTTGATTGGACGAGAGCCAGAGCACACCTTCAACAGTTCACTAGTCTATCACAGGGCTAACACAGAAAGACAGACAATCATTCAGGCTCTTATTTGCAGTTTTATTAGGTTACTTTCACCCAACCGAATAACCTTATCTTTGGACTGAGAGGAAGCCAGAGTACCTGGAAAGAACAGGTGCAAAGAGACGACTAACATGCAAATTCGCATGGAAAGGCCTCATGCTTTTGTCAGATCCCACCACACAACTGTGATACCTTGTGATACTTCTCTGCTGCCACTAGGCGTTTCTAGGGTATTTAAAAGTAGAATGATAGTCCGAGCCTTCAGCTTTCAGGTCCCTGCTTCTGAGGAACCAGCTCCCAGTTTGGATTCAGGAGACAGACAAGACACCTGCTCTACTTTTAAGATTAGGATTAAAACTTTCCTTTTTGATAAAGTTTACAGTTAGGGCTGGATTAGGTGACCCTTAATCCACGTTTAGTTATGCTGTAGTTATGCTGTATCAGTAGTGTTGCATAACAGTTGATGGCTTTTTTTTTTCTTAGGCAGTCGCTAATGGTCTTTACTGAAAGGATTAATTTATGCATTTGATTTTGCAATAAACTACGCCTGTTTATGTAGATGCTAAGTCAGTTGTCTCGAATTTGGAGCGCCGTTAAGATGGATGACTTACTGTGTTTACTATTACTTTTTTTGTGAACTCTGTGAGACAAAGCGACTCTATGAAAGCACACCCAGGTGCCTGGGGCTTGGACGATTGCTTAAATTGCCCCAGAACACGCCGGGACCTGTGGGTGTTAAAAACTCGCAGATCACAGTTCTGCTGCTCAGCCCTTTTCAAGCCAAACAAACAGGGGTGAACTCAGAACGCCTTCAGCTAATGTTGCTCCTACACGCCCCAGAGCGGGAAACCTGTCCTATGGTACCAACAACAACAATAGGAAGTGTTGAAAGTTACAGCTAAAACTAAACCAAATATAGACACACCTCCCTGTGTAATGAAGCTTTTGGGAAGGAAAAGAAAAATACGGCACATCTATTTTTAGCTCGACTTGTTCAGTCAAGTTTCAAAGCTTTGTATGCACCGACATGTTTGAGTAGCACATGTTTGTGCAAATGTGAACACAGTGATTTCCATGTTTCCTCTCCATGGCTCTGCTCTAGTCCTTCCCTTCTTTAATTATTATCCCCTGCAATCCAATTCAAGAAAAATGCATAGTCTCCATGCATGATTTGCATTTTAGCATAAAGTTTGTTTGGCCATGACTTTTATAGAGAAGACTGATAAATTTTTTTCTGCAGTAGCAGTTGAAGGATTACTTTCATTTAAAAAGGTTGATTTGGCTCTAGTTGATTCAAGATTATACTTGATGTGTTGTTTTAGGCACAGACAGTTGCACTTTTTTTCAGAAGTCTTATTATGATTAACCTGTCATCATCTTTGACAGCGCATGTTATTTATGTTACAGGTGAGGAACGTTAACATCAAGTAGTTTTGGTAGATTCCCATCAGGAGATTAATGCAGGCTAGCAATTCAAGCATGGAAAGCAATCTTCAGATTACAGGAAACACCATTTATCTTATCCTTTAAAGAATTGTGTTTTAATGAACAAGTAACAGATTTTCTTTTTTCAAATTTTTACTTTTATGGGAAAATGGGAGGTCAGACAGGAGTCTCTGGGGACTATGACATTGCCAGGCAATAATGTAAGAGTAGGCAGCAGGTGGTAGAGAGCGTGGAGACGTGGCGTTATGCACTGGAGAGAAGAGGAATGCAAGGAGAGATAGATGTGACAGTTAAGCACCTGGGGCCAACCGACAGTGCACAAGAGAGGTGAAGAAGAGTAGAGGCAAGGTGGTGTGGGTGGAGACGGGTGTGACACGAGCAAGAGTTAAAGGTAAAGTTTACAAGATGATTGTAAACCTTCCCATTTGCTATGATGTATACTGTGTGGGGACACTGGCACTGACAGAGATCAGGATTGGTACAGATTAGGATGGACAAGATTAGAAATGAGTATATCAGAGTGCTCATACAGAGCTGTTTGCAGACAAAGTTAGAGAGCCAAGGGTGAGATGGTTCGGACATGTGCAGACAACAGATATTGGGTATACAGGACAAAGGATGTTGAAAAGAGGAGGACCACAGAGAAGAATCATGGAATTAGTGAAGGAGGACATGCAGAAGGTTGGTGTGACAGAAGAAGATGCTAGAGATTGATTGGAGGCAGGTTATCTGCTGTGGCGACCCCTTAAAGGGAGCAACAAGAAGAAGAAGAAACCAGGCAGCATATTTCAGGAGTGATGTGTGGTCAAATAGATAATTATAGACCATGAATCTTTCTGTTCAGTATAACTATTAACATTCAAACTAATGTGCAAACCCATCCCACAGTCATATAAAAGTTATTGAGCTCCTTTTAATGGAACGATCTGTCCACAATGAAGCTTGTGGTCGTGCTCATTACAACGCTGATGCTGCAATCACCTGTGGCATTTAGGACAGTAGTCCTATTTTCTGAAATCTTGTATATGTCCCTAAGCTCATGTCATTACTGTCCCTCTAGGCTGTGAGGTCATTCCAGATTGCCATCCACCAGTGCCCATCAGAGCGCACCCTGTGGCAGGAAGACCTTACCTGGGCATGGAGGTTACAGAAGCAGCAAACGGCAACCAAGGAGAAGATTCGGCAAGAGGAGGAGACTAAAAAAGAGATCCTTAATGCCCCTGAGCTCAATCAGGACTATGATTTTGAGTCTGACGAAGTGCTAGCTGCTTGTGTGGCCGTCGCTGAGCGACAGACACGGTATGAGGAGCTAAAGAGGACCGCTGTAATCATAGATGCTGAGGGGAATGTAAAAAATGTACTCACAGGGGAGGAGGGATCAGCGGACTCAGCCACACCATCAAAAGAAGAGTTTGTCAAAGCAAGAGGACTTTGAAGAGAATATAAATGACTTTCAAGGTTCCGCTTTTGTTTTTGTCTTTTTTGTACATATTAACATTCACAATTCTTGTGAATGTTAATATATACAAATTAAGACAGTTGAGTTTTACCCATGTGTGTCTGAATCCCATTCATGTAAATAGTAGTAAATGTGCATGTGATAATTAAGCTGTAACATAATGTGGCTTCAGACAACAGTAAAAACAGGCTGAGGGTCAGATTTCAATCTGTGAAGGTCCGTTCATTAATTACTGAGGATTCATCCTAATATTTGTAGAAATATAAACTTTATTTGCTTCTAGTTGTGTTTCAAAATAATGTGGACACTTGAATTGAGAGACTTGAACTTCCCTGATTTACATGAAAATTACAACATTTGCTTGTTAAAATCTACAGCCACAATCTTTATGTGCGATTGTAAAGTACAGAGAAAATTCACGAGACTTGTGGTTACATTTTACTCTTGAGGTGTCTGTGAATATGATTGTTTGTGAAATAGGATGTGGATTAAAACACGATTTATGCTCAGCAACTTGTCAGTGAGTAAATAAACAATGAAAAAAAACGTCATAGTTGTGTTTCCTGCAGTTTACTTTAACCGGAGAAGAAGAATTGACTTGTGCAGACATTTATTATGTACACTACCAGTGAAAGATTTGGACACACCTTCTCATTTAATGGTTCTTTATTTTTACTGCTTTCTACATTGTAGATACATACTGAAGACAATAATTATATGAAGCAAGATATATGGAATTATGTAGCAATGAAAAAAACAATAAATAACTCAAAATAAAAACTGTTATATTTTACATTCCTCAAAGTAGCCACCCTTTGTTTCTTCCTGTTAAAAGGGAGTTTTTCCTTCCCACTGTCGCCAAAGTGCTTGCTCATATGAGTAGCATATGATTGTTGGGTTTTTCTCTGTATGTATTATTGTACGATCTACTGTACAATATAAATATCTCTACATCAACTGTTCAGAGGAGAATCGAGCCTTTATGGTCAAATAGCTGCTAAGGAAAAGCAGCAAGCAGAAGAGATTTGTTTAGGATTAAGAAACACAAGGAATGGACATTAGACCAGTAGAAATCTGCGCTTTGGTCTGATGAGTCCAAATTTGAGATCTTTGGTTTCACCTGCTTGTCTTTGTGCAATGCAGAAAAGGTGAACGGATGGTCTCTATATGCATGGTTTCCACCACAAAGCATGGAGGTGGAGCTGTGGTGGTGTGGGGGTGCTTTGCTGGTGACACTGATGGGGATAATAAACCAGCATGGCTCCCACAGCCATCCCATCCAGTTTGCATTTAGTTGGACCATCATTTATCTTTCTAACAAGACATTGACCCCAAACATATCTCCAGTCTGTGTAAGGGTTATTTGACCAAGAAGGAGCATCAATGGAGTGCTGCTACAGATGGTCTGGCCTCCACAGTCACCTGACCTAAACCAAGTCGAGATGGTTTGGGATGAGATGGACCGCAGAGTGAAGGCAAAAGGGCCAACAAGTACTCAGCATCTCTGAGAAAACCATTTCGCGTGACGACCTCATGAAGCTCATCGAGAGAATGCCAAGAGTGTGCAAAGAGGTAATCAAAGCAAAGGGTGGCTATTTTGAGGAATCTTAAACACAAAACATGTTTTGAGTTATTTCACACTTTTTTGTTTACTCCTTATGTGTTGATTCATAGTTTAGATGCCTTCAGTGAGAATCTACAATGTAAATAGTAATTAAAATAAAGAAAAAAACATTAAATGAGAAGGTGTGTCCAAACATTTGACTGGTAGTGCATGTGATAAACATATATGACTAAATATGCCTAAGTTGAAAATAAAGTTGGAAGAAAATGTTTGTGAATCCTCAAGATTTGGCAGGAGTTTTGAAAAAGAGCAGTAAATGCAGGTGACGGGAGTGAAGTGAGAGGTACAGACAGACAGAGGATAAATTAATACATATAGTATATGTATTAAGAGGGTTAGGCTTTAACCCTAATCCTGAACCGCGGCTGGCGAGTTGCTGGCCCTATTGTAAGTGAACCATTTTCTTTATGTGATACCACAGGATCCCAGCATGCTAAAGTCAGGATTCTCACTTGTTCATTCCAAAAAATGTTTGTTTTGGGAGTTTTTGTTTTTTGGTGGGGGGGTTGGGCTCCCCTCATCCATTCTGTTTTTGATTTACTTGTTTATTTGAAGCTATTACAAGCATAATCTCTTGAACTATTATCCTGATTATCTCTGGTAATTGTTTTTTACATTTCTTTTTAGTTTTCAATTTATTTTTCCTCAGTATTTGTAAGTCATCAAGGACTCATCAAGCCCCCAAACCATGACTCTCCCTCTGCCATGCTTCCATGCAAACACACTGCTTCCATCAGTGTCTTGGAAGTATTAGAACCCCAGTTCTTTCAGTCAGTTTTTAATTGAAATTCAAGCAGTTCAATGTCTCATTGCACTCTGAAAGGCAGGGAACAAATAAAAAAATTGAAGTTAAAAAGGAGATCATGGACTCTGTTTACAAACCAGAGTATCTAAACTTTTGACTCATCAAACAGCCACCTTTGGCAGATATAACAGCTAAGTTTGGTATTTTCTCCACAATGGGAACCAAATATTTTTCCAAAAGCTTTTCCCAGCTCTGTTCCAGAAGTTCCTATAAATCTGTGGCACCTGTAGGTTGCTTTGCTTTCACTCTTATGTCCAGTTCATCCAAACCAGCTTGAAGTTGGCGTTGTTACGTTTCGAGGGTGTGCTGCCACTCCATATTTTCAAGCTTATATTCTTGTTCTTGCATAGCTGACGGCATACAGAAAGATTTTAAATTTTGATTCATCTCCAACACCTTCCAGTCTTCAGTAGTCCATTGGCAGTGTTTAACAGCACAGAGCTGTGAATTGCTTGCTGCAACCACTTGTATGCTATCTTGATGCTGTGGTGCTGTGAGACACCTATCATCCAAGCTGTTAACTCTTAGAAACATTTTTCTGTTTCTGTTGTGGCTTTAGGTTTGCCAGACCTCTTCCTGTCAGTTTCCCCCAGTTGAATTGCCTTTTTTCTCGTTATGTTTATGAAGCAGTACAATACTGTTCAGATAATGCTCATGAGGGTATGGTGCCACAATGTGTTCCAACACTACTTTTGTGGAGACAGACGGACTTCTAAGTAATCAAGGAAAATTGGGCCACCTGTAGGAACTGGTAGTGCCAACTTCCAAAGCTTCATTGCGGCTGAAGAGCTTTAAGTTGTTAACCCACTTCTCGTTTCCTGAAAAATGATGAACACCAAGTTCTTAGAAATGTTTTTGAGCCTTCACAGTTTTGTTTTATTTTTCATTACCACCACTAAGTTTTATAGAGGATTGTCTGAACAAGAGAAAATATCTAGCGAGTGGTTGTTCTTGGAGGAAAAACACTTTAATGCCAGAGGAAAGGTCAGAGGAAAACAGTCGCACTGCTTTGAGCTGAAAGTAAGGCAAGAGAAGCTTAAATAAATACTTCTTACAACTAAAGTAAGCATTTATGAACATACAACAAACATCAAACTTTGAAGCAGGTTGGCTACAGCAGCAGTACTGCACACCCCTTTACATCTATCTCTTTAGGACAACAGTGATCCCATCTTCTGATGCCTACTTCCAGCAGGATAATGTGCCATGCCACAAAGCTCATATCATCTCAAAGCGGTTTCTTGAATAGTGACGGTTAGTTCACTGTACTCCAATGACCTCCACAGTCAGCAGATCTCAATCCAACAGAGCATCTTCTAGATGTGTTGGAATGTCATATTCATGTCATGAATGTGCAGCCATCACATCTCCAGCAACTGTGATGCTATCATGTCAAATATTAAACAAAATCCATGTCAGAAAGAATTAAGGCTGCTCTGAAGGGAAAAGGCTGTCCAGCCAGGTACCAACAAGGTGTACCTAATAAAGTGCATGCTTAGTGTATTTTATGATCAAGGTACAGCTCTCACACTCCAAAAAATGAGCAGATTTGGTCAGTACAGAATTTGTATGCCTCCAAGTGAGGTCTGTGAAGTCTCACCTGATTAGCTGGAACATCTGATTCCAAGAAACTGTTGAAGAAGTTATTTGCATAGAGCAGTCACTTCCCTTTTCTTGTCTGGATTGTAGGAAGGATGGGAAAAACATTCATTTCAGTTAAAAAAAGACGATTAGGAAGGTGAACGTAAACTGCATTTAATTAATTACTTGATCAGTCAGCACCACAGATGGGTAATGTAAACACGAGGCGGGACATAGATTGATTCTCAGTGGTGATAAATGTCAGCGCTTCAGATGACTGACAGGAACACTGTGTAATAATAATAATAACAGGAAAGAAAACAAACTACTAACACTTTTTGAAATAGAGAAATATGGCAAAGAGAAAAAGAAGACATTTCTACAACGTAATCTAACTTCTGAAATATATATGTATATATAAAGATTATATAAGTTGTGACACGCTTGTCTGAGACACACCCAAAAACATCGCTGGCGCAGTTGTTGTTTTTAGAAGTTGCATAATAAGATGAATGGAGGTCACCTGTGTATAATCAGGGTGCGCCAAGTGATTTTAAACACACTGTATTTGGATGGTTCAAATGCTGGTCAAGCCACGTGTTCAATTTCAATGTAAATCCAAACTTTCCAAAAGAAATAAAAGAAAATGCATGAAAAAAAGGAACTGTTGTTAACCAACTGGCTTTGCTCAGCCGAACCTGCGCCTCCTACTTCACAGATGCCTCAGCATTTCTGGGACAAGTCAAAACTTTTGTTTCTCTAAGAGTACGGCTGCTTTGAAGTTGTTCTGACGCCGTCAGGTATATACCAGCTACTGGCTTTTTCCTACTCTTTTTTCCCCCCATTCTACAGTGTAGCTCAAGGGATAAAAGTATTAGTCAATCTGCCACTTCATGTTGCGATCAACAGTCTCAACAGTTATTGGGTGGTTTTATTTGAAGATGTCTGCAAGGCAAGTCATCCCTGGAGGATGAATTTTATTTATTTGCTGAATACGCTTGGGTACCAAACAAAAAGTCCTACAGATTAAGATAACTCTTTTTACTTTTTCTCTAGAACGATTTATGTGGGTTCAAACAAAGGCATCTACAACGGTTATAAAGAAGTGATTGTTGCTGCCATGGGAAGGTTTAAAAGAACATGTTAAATCAAAGTGAAGTCCACAAGTCATTCCAAAGTGAGAATTATTCACAGTTACCCATCTTCTCAGGAGCAGATATCCCCAGGGTTGCCAGAAGAAACCCTCTTATATCTAAAAAGAGCATGCCAGCACAGCTTAAATGTGTAAAGTTGCATCTGAACAAACCAAAATATCAGCACCAACACCTCTGACCAATTGTCAAGCACAGTGGCAGAGACATAATAATTTAGACTGATTTTACAGTCATTGAGTCGACCATGAACTCCTCTGTATACCAAAGTATTCTAGAGTCAAACGCTGGGCCATTTGTCCGACTGTCGAGTCATGTAACAGGACAATGACTCAAACACAGCAGCAAATGTACAACAGAATGTCTAAAAAAGAAAAGAATCAAGGTGTCACAATGGCCCAATCAAGCCTAGACTTCTAACTTACAGAAATGGGACCTTAAAAGAGCCGCGCATAAATGCAAACTTCATTGAATTGAGGCAACACTGTAGAGACGAATGAGACAAAAATTCCTCTTCAAAAATGTGGGAGACTAAATCAGATCAAATGGGAAAATGTTTGCTTCCAGTTATTAGTAAAAGTACTTCTACATGCTATTGAATCATGGGGTGTGCTTAGTTTTTTTTACACAATACTTCTGCATTTTGGTTTCTGTGAAATAAATATTGAGATGGCGTAATGTGTCATGCATTGCTCTTTTTCTCCAGTCATATAAATAAAGTTATAAACTGCCAAGAAGCAGCCAGCACCACTATTCAGTGGCTGATCGATACTGTAATATGTCCTGAAGGCATTGCAACAGAATACACATGACAGCATGCTGGGATTTGATTGCACAACCTGTCACTCAGTTGTCTTTTCTGCATTACTGCACGAGCACTAAGTGGCCATGTGTCGGACCACACCTTTCTTGGCTTTTATTTCAATGTAAGCTACACGTCTTAAAGTTTCATAATTGCAGCCTGCACAGTTTTGCAGAGAGGCTATTGTTTTGACAAAATCTGCCTTCAGATATATCTGCCAAAATACTCAGAACAACCTTTGTGATAGTTCCTGCTATGGTCGTGTTGCCATGAAGATACACACTCCCAAGATAAAAACAAGATCAGCCATTCTATTCCAGCTCATGAAAACGATTAGTGCACAGTATAGTTTGGTAAGCCATCAGCTAGAATGTAATTACAACCTTTTTAAATGGTTTGCAATGCTAATAAGTGCCATTATTCATCAGCTACTCTCTGACAAACATCGTCTAAATCAATTTGATTCTGTTTCTATCCTCAAACATCCTAATTGGGTAAAAACAGCTCAAGTTAAAATAGTGCAATAGTTATTCTAAAAGCCCAAAATGTCACAACTGGCCTCTTTTTCAATGGCATCTTCTAATAACCCTTTGCTTTCACAGGCTCATCATGGCAAGAGTTTAAATGTCTAAAACAGGCTGTCACATATGTCACATGTTAGCGGCGCGAGCTGATGAGATGGGGAGAGAAGGGACAAGTTTCCAAGGAGAATCGTTTTTCCTTCCGAGTCTCTGCTAAAATCCTGTCACAGCTGTTTTGTCAGTCACTATTTCCTGTCTCCCGAGAGGCTCTACAGCTTTAACAGATTTCAAAGTCTGAGGTCAGAGCTGTCTTTAAAGGGTTATTGTTCTCAGAGGGGCATTTCATTGCTCTCGGAAGGCTCTGGACGGAGGCCACAGTGGAACTGGAAATCATCAGGGGTAAAGAAACCAGCTGTCTGCAAGTGAACGACGTCCTCCCGTCTGAACCGGCTATTGATTTTAAATTTGCTCAAAGCAGTCAGTGCTGACCAAGGGGATGGCAGGTGTTACGTCTTTTATAAACATCCATAGCATAGAAATGTTTAAATTTCACTTGGGTTGTGTTGAAGTCATCTACTTTCCCTTTTGTTTTGCTTTTTGCTTTTTTCTTGTTGCAAAGAATCACTTCCACAATGGGCCCAGGCATTTGTTACCTGTAGGCTGGACTATTGTAATTCCTTAATCTCCGGATATCCTAAAAACTCCCTTTTACTTCCTCTGCATTTACCGGCCGCTATTTAATTTTGGTCTTCTCTCTCTCTGTAGTTTATGCTTTGTTCTGTAAGTTGTCTTTTTTCTATCCTTTTCTTTTTTCTTTTTGCTTTTTTCCTAAACACACGCAGTCGTGTTATTTGTCCCTGTTGTCCTTACATACTTGCTCATTGACACCCAACAATCCATGATCCCTTATCTATAATACTGTAGGATCCTTACCTTAGAATAGAAAGTCCTAAATGAGTAGATTCTCAGAAGTAATCGGACATTTGACTGACAAGCTGTCTCATGACCAGGCGATGTCCGTCCCCTCCTTATTCCATCACAGCAGACAAAATATCTGGGTTCATTTCAAATGCTGATCTTGTATTTGGTAACCGGTCACTGGAACTCTCATTAAGAGGTCCAAAGAGATGTCAACAAGAGCTCTAAAGTCTATAATTAGGAGATACCTTTGTGGATGGAAAAATCAAGAAGGTTTACAACAAAGCACTGGTCAGACTAAAAAACAGGAAAACCAGCAAGGTATTCACCAGAAAACATCTAAAAGAGCATGCAGAGTTTTGAAAAAATGCAAAAAAGAAAACAAAAACTTTGGACAGAAGAAACCAAGATTATTTTGCACCAGAATGAAGGGAAACGTGTGGAGAAGGAAAGGAACAGCAAGTCATCTGTCAAACATGATGTTGTTATGTTGTTACGTGCCTGTGGAACCGTGTCACTGCTGGTTATTGATGATGTGACTGCTGCTAAAAGCAGAGGATGAACATCTCTGCTGAGGTTCAGCAAATACTGCAAAACTGATCAGACACCGCGGTTCCACAAATAGAGCAGCAACTAAAGGCAACTTAAGCAAAGACCTGGTAGATCATCTCAAGACAAACACAACATTGGGTTCTAGACTTCAAGCAGTCACTGACTTCATTAACGCATTAAAACAATCCTTTTTAATGTGGATCTGTGTATAAAAATAGCTGTAATTTCTAAACACTTAATGAAAGTCACATCTTGACTGTTTAAAATCCTCTGTGGTGCTGTACAGAAGTGAAGCTTAAAAAAAAAAGTGTCATTCTTCCAGAACTTACTGACGTACGGTAACTGTACATCATCAGGCATTTATTTGCTGTTAATACTTGTTTGCAAGTTTTAAGCACATCATTGACGGTCATATTCACTCTTCCTGTTGATGCCAAAAGAAAACAACACACTGACGTTTATTAGTTTATATGAATATTTAGACACTTTTATTTTGTTTATAAATTTGGTACATAAGTTGTTGCTGTTTTTTTTTTCATTAGACACATTTACACAACATTTTGTGATAAATCTGACACTGAACATGAACATGTGTTTATATTTGTATAAGTCTTTATAGCAGCAGTATATCGAGGTCATGGCTTCAGCTTTCATTTCCTGCCTTATCTTCCTTATAAACTCTGATTAGCTGGGATTATTACGCATTGCATTACAAATTAAATCAATAAAATGACGGGATTAGAAGGATTTTTAGGAGTCACTTTGAAGTCTAACGTCCTCCAGTGTCTGCACTGTGGAACTCTAGTGTATAGCTGCCTTTGTTATGGGATTCAGGGGATGGCATGATCATAGTTTTGATGAAAGAGCTGCTCTGACAACCAATAAAAGTTTGAAACTTTTGAAAATGTTTGAAACAAACAAACAAACAAAATAAAACACGAACACACATTCATCCCGCACCTATCTTCAAACTAACCGAACCTTCTCACGGAGAAGACAGTAACGTACAATTCCACACTAAAAATAAATTAACATCCTGGCACACTGTTCACATTTTAACACAACAAATTCAGACATCGTGCAGGTTGTTGAATCACAGCGAAACAAAGACAACCTGGCAATGAGCTGAAATTCAAAAAGTGCAACAGGAGAGCTTTATGATGCTCCCCCGGTGGGGTTGTACTAATAAAAGTTGTGTGATTGTATTCATGTGAGTTTAGCAATATAGCAAAGAATGACTGTGGAGTGACACACTGATAACGGGTACTTACAGAAGGTCTGTAATTCATCTGTCAAATGTTTGTAGCAGTCCACAAGATATCTACAGACTGACAGATTTTTCAGTCTCCAAATTTTGTTTGCAGTGCTTTCACTGGTTCCCATCTTTGAGGGGAAAGTCTTATTTTGGTGATTACGCTTAGGGTTATATACATTTTTCTTGTATATCTGCTGTCTCATCTGTAAAGGTGACATGTAGAGGTGGGTCTTTGGGACACACTGGAGGCTCTTTCAGTGGTGTTTCCGACACTTTGTCCTCTAATACTCCGTGTCCCCTCTTAGACCCCTGGACCTCCTCGGGGACCTGCAATGTCTGTACAGCAGGAATGCTAGAGTCACCCTGCACTCCCGCCTGGACTGACCCACGCGCCTGCATGTTTCTCTCTGATGGGTACAGCATGGTGTGCGATGTGTTCACCATTTCCCGCAATTCACGGGACATCAGTGATGGTGAGTCCCGAGAGACGATGGATGAGGAGAGATAACCGTCAGCACAGAGGAAGTGCCTGCCACTGCTTCGTCCCCGTCCACCCATTTTACAGAACAGACACTTGATTTTCTCCATTAGCTTGAGAACAACTGTCTTTCTGAGCAAGATGTAGATCCAGGGGTCTAGGATGGGGTTGACAGAAGCCATGCGGATGGCCTGCAGGTCGTCAAGTATCGAGTTCTCGTCTTTGCGGTTTCTGAACAGCTGATTTATGAAGATCCTCAACTGAGAGGGAAGCAGAGAAAACAGAAAGGTAGAAAAGCTTAATAAGCATGAACATTTTTATTTATTTATTGCTGAGCTGTAAAAGAACACAGAATAACATTTCACAAAAGCAAACAATTCAATTTTTTGTTTTTTGTCGACACTTGATTGGCTACACCTGATTCCTTCATTTAAGAGTAATATTTTATATATTTAATATTCTTACACAGTTGAAATGGAATAGTCAAGCATAAACAGACACTATCTGACTTCTGCTAACTGAGGTAAAGTACAAAGGGCAAGAAGCCAATAAAAGAAATTCCCACATTTCTTGCTCTCAAATCGCAAATGAGATTTTGGCACTTGGGCTTCCCCCGAGTCTAATCGTCAGTTGTCTTTTTCAAGACAGATTTAAAACAGCACTCAGTTATCACTACTAACATTACAATGAATTGCTTCTTATCATTTCTAATCATTACATCATAATTTTGAAGGATATTAAGAAATAAAACCCTCATCCTAAAATGTTTCTAACGGCACAGTGAGAATATAAAGCTTTTGCAAATGTATTGTTGAGTTGATCTAAAAAATAAACGTGACACTTGTCTGGGTTGTACTAATTGAAGCTACAGTTCTCTTAGTGCACAGTTCACTTCTGCAAAAGTTACGCAAAGAGGACGATGTTTTAACAAAAACACTCAAAACTTTGCTCCTTGACATGATCTCAGGTTGGACAATGACGTCTGCTGATAAAGCTGAGAATAAACTGAGAATTGAGACTTTTGAAGTTAGCAAATTTAACGACACTGGTTACTGTAAATACTCGCATTAGTCCCCCACACAAACACACGTATTCCCTTGTGTACGTGTGTATGCTGAAGTGAAAGCACAAAGGGTGTTAACAGCGAAACGTGTGACGGCTCACAAAGTGTGTCATCAGACCACAAAGCTCTAAAGCAAGGACACAACATTCAGAAAGCATATACGTAAAACCTGTGTTGGTATTTGTGTTTGCGTGCGCACAGTCTATTTTTTCATTACTCTGATCATGTTTAACACAATATCTTTCCTGGTTTTTCTGTCTCGAAAGAACCAGCTTGTTAAAATTCTGTGACCGTCTAGTGCGCGCATATACTAGTGGCGCGCTTTCTCGTTACCATTTCGCCATACTCACCACTAAAGGTATGGAGCAGATGAGGACGACAGCGGATGTAGCTATAAGCAGGATCACCATCTGGATCTCTGCCCCAGCTAATCGTCCAAAATTTCGTCTGCGCCGGAGCTCCGCGACGCGCCGCGGATCTGTTCCCAGAGACGTGCGGCGGATAAACCGCTTGTGCATCAGGATCAGAGCTCCACACACGACCACGTTGCATATGACAGTGGCCAGCACGATGCCAGAGTTCACCCCAGCGTACATCAAATTAAAAGTCTTGACGGTTGTGTCACTGCTGTTCCAGTCGATGAAACACCAGGTCTCAGACTCCTGGAGTTTCACACGACCGAAACCCATGCTGGGCATCGCGCAAAACACAACGTTGGAAATGTATATGGCTAAAAGAGCCAGCGCTGCGAGTCTCTGGTTGACATACTCGTTGTAGAAATATGCGTGGTTTATCGCCAGGTATCTTTCCACTGACATTGTAAATACAATGCCTAGCTGCACCACGAAGAAGAAGAGCAGGATGAAGCCGGAGTACTGGCACAATGGATCAGCTCCAGGCCAGGTGCCTTTGATGTAGGTGGCGATGGTGACGGGGCTGGCCAGCAAGGTGCCCAGCAGGTCTGTCACCGCCAGGCCACACACAAGTGTGTAGAAAGTCGTCTCTTTTCGTTCCTTTCGTGATATTCGCAGAACAACTATAGCGATGACATTCCCCACCACCCCGAAGATGAACATAATCACCGGGATGGTGGGCGTACGAAATCCGGGTTGTTCTTTCGTGGAGTTCATAACTGCAATGAATTCTTTCACTTGTTCACGCTGAGCAAAGCAGTGACACTTCCCATTAATGCTCGTTCCTCCAGTTCTCCAGTAACCAAACCCATATCTCCAAAACGTCTCTTTTTACGCACAGAATTTATACTCCATATCTTTGGTGAAAGTACGGATCCACAGGAGACAAACGTTCACTCAGGTGTTTTTGCTTTGCAAGAGATGCTCCGACCGAGGTTGCGAGCTGCGCTTCATGCTGTAATTACACCATCATCTGACAGAGTAGTTTCCTCTTGGGTCACTGACGGCAGCTCCTCCTCTGTATTTCCTTTAACCAGCGAGCTTTTCGCGCAGCAACACAACCAAACACCATCTGCAGCAGAGAAGCCGCCAGAAAGAAGGCGCAGGTTAGAAATGAGTGTCTCAGATCTTCTTTATGATTGGATTTCCAAGTGTGCACCTCCGAGGACGTGAGTTTATCAACGTCTTCGTCACCGCAAAAGCCATAACAACAGCTGGTTTGAACCAGAATAGTTAATTAAACTGGGAATAACCATGCATAAAAAAATATCTAATGAAATAGAGTATATAAGTGTGGTTTATAAAAGAAAAAGCGACTTTATTTATCAAGCAAATTAAAAGATAGCAGGAGATGATTTAGTGGTTTTCCAGAATCAGAGGAAACTCAAATGATGTGAAGCAGTCTAACTAAAGTCTAGAAGCCTGCTTCATCTTTGTCTTTACAGAGAGGGAAAAGTCACACTTTTTATTGCGCCACAGTTGCAAAACAGCTCTGCACACCAGTTTCCCGACTTATTTTCATACAACACAAATACAGTGTTGATGCACTGTTATCTTGATCATGATGCACGGTACTCTTCAGGTTATGTAGTAATTTTTCACTTGCTTCAAGAAATGAATAAAGAATGAATAAACCCGGTCATATTGATGCATTAGTGATATAAACTATAGGTACCACACTACAACATAAACCACTCTGCTGGAAAAATTAAGCTGAAAAATGAACTTAATGTACTTACACTTTTTTTTTTTTTTTTTTTTTTAACTTTGTTCGACTGCTACTTGTGTATACCTCCATCAAAGTCGAAGCACGACACACACTGTGATTGGCACTTTAAATATAAGCTTGAGAAAGAATTAACTTACCATCTGTTTGAATGAGGAAACAGAAGGCTGCAGATTGTTCGATCCCTTTTCAAAAATGTCACCAGTCAGCACAAACTCAGAGGTTATGAGTCACTGTGAACTGGGAATAATCTTTTAGTTCCAAATGAATGGAAAAAACCCCAAAACAAAACAAAACAAAAAAGCACCAAAAAAAGCTTCTTCTTTTTATCCCCATTACTGGGACCTGTCTATCAGGACCTGTGGTTTTAATTTGCATACCTTTGCAATATTTAATAGTGTGTTGAAAATTAGCATAGTGAATTTATCCAGGTTTTCAAGTACTTTAACATAATTTAGACTGGTATAATTTTGAAAAACTCATTTTAGTTACATTCTAAGAGTTTGATATGGTGTGGAACACAGATTAAGCATTGTGAAATTAAGTGAAATGGCAACCTGTCACAATGAAGAAAAGTGTAGTGAGTACTAAAAACATGGTCAGTGATAAACCTGGGGGCAGGATGAGAAACAGCACACAAAAGTGTAAGTAGAGTCTATAAATGATCATAACCAAGAACTGGGTGAGAGGGAAAATGTATCAGCTGTATTTTTCTTGTAAAACAAAGGAAAGTTTTACCTCCAGAGTTTTAATATATGCAAATGATAAAGCAGATTAGTCATAGGGGAAAGTCCACCTCCACGTTTAACATTGTTAAAAAATCTGATAAATCAAATAATAAGATAAAATTCAGGGATTGTGGAATACGTGGACGCAAAACTCCAAAGAAAGTGGGAGACCAAAAATAGACATTGTCTTTTTTAGACCTTGAAAAACTATGACATACTCTTGTCCTCATGCCATGGCCTAAAGTCCTCATCAGCTGCTCACTTTTTTCCGTCATGTAAATTGGCATTTGAAATCACCAGACCTGACGTCCCCAAGTGAAGCCCAAGAGAAGACTCATCTGTCTACATTGCCAGGTTTAAATTATTTTCATTTTCATTTTCACATGCTGTCAAACTAAGTTCAGCCATCATCATTCTCACCCACCTTCTGTTTCATATGTTTTAAATGTCAGTGCTCTCCTGTCATTCTGCCTTTGATGCTCTCATTTGCGCAAACCACCTCCTCGCCATTTCCACTTCACCCTGGTCGATCAGAGACCCTCTCCAAGCTTCAGTCTGCTTCTTCTAAACTAGCACCAGCACCGAGACTTCGAAGGGCCCTGTCTTACTTCCTGTTATTCTGTTGCTTCATCAGACTCCAATCACCAAATAGCTTTTTACTTTTTAACTATTTAAATTCTGTAACTCAATTAATTCATGTTTAGCAATGTCTGGATTTACTCTTCTATAGGGAGCATTTGATTTAGGCCAGATTAAAATTGTTGTCTCTTTTAAATCTGACAATTTTAAAGATCAAACCAAATTCTTTATCTCAGTTGATCACGTTCACTTCTTTCAAATTATCTCTCAGTCATAAAAGTCACAATGTCTGCAAGTACCTGGTGAACAAAATGTATAAATCTGTACTCTGAAACCCATGCAGGTACACGGAGAACATGCTAACTTGACACAGGAAGGCTTTAGCCAACAAGGAGCCTTGAACAATTCTCGCTTGTCCAAACAGAACATTTGACAAAGCTACAGTTACGGTAAATATTTAGCCAAAGATCAGGTTTTTGGAATAAAAAGGTAAATTTGAAACAGTTGTTTGGCCGCCACACTGGTAAACACGTTTGCTTCAAAATACATTCATAACCAGTGATAATACTGCGGATGACTGCGTTTACACCTCTATAGGCAGTATCTCGCTTAGCTTAGATTAAGATCTTTTAAAACAGATGAATTCCCCGGTGACATGCAGACACGTCTGCAACATCAAGATTAATTAACCACAATCTTTAAGATGACTTAACCAAAGCAGTTTTTAAATGAAAAAATAAAACACAGATGGAAGTATTCAAATTTCAGTGTGTGCTCTATACGCCCACCATCCACCCCACACATCTCCCAGTGATTCTGTTGCAGTTCTTGAAGTTTTGATATTGCTGCATACTGCCAAGCAATGGAGACTTTAACACTGATACAGGAGAGCTAGAGAAGCTGCTGCAATGCATGCTGCAGCATATCAATATTTTGTTTTACGAACAAAGTTTCAAGACTGTTCATGTAGCCCACTGATGTATTTGCTTATATATATATATATATGTATGACCTTTGCTATCATGAGTCAGCTGTATACTGTAGCTGTATACTAATTCTGCTATGCTCTATGCTAAGAGCAACGCAGAATTAACTGGGTGGGTTACACTCATGCAGCTTTAGTAATATAAAAAGTGCTAATGAGCATGATGAAGAAAATGTACTTCCCTCTGCCGTGCTCCCTCTCTGACATAGAAATGAAAATAATCCGATGACTTATTTTTAAACACAGCAAGTTTGTTCTGTACGGTATTTAACCGGCTAACACCAAAACAATTTCAAATGATTCCTATGACATAAAAGGTTATCACAAAAAGAAAAAAAATCCCACAAGACAATATGGCAAGACATCTATAAATAGCATTTTGTCACATTTCTTATCAGATTTCCACACAAAGATTGTGACACATGCTAGTTTACAGGAATCCACTCTACAGCTGGAAATGTGCACAAGCTTCCAAGCTGCTGTCAATGAATGCAAACATTGCTGTATAAAGTTCTTAATTTGCTTTTCACACTTCGTTCAAAGATCAAAATGTGTCGAACACACATCTACGTCAGCCAGTGGTAGGTTTTAACCTTGTGGTAAAGACACATTTGAACCACCATTTCCCATCTTGTAAACATTCCACTGAGTCACCTCAGAACTTTGCAAGACTATGTCAATTATATAAACTGACACGAATATTTAAGAAAGTAGCCATTAATCCAAATAATATAAAGTGCTATAAATATACAACTTCAAACACAATGTTATGTTTGTTGAATGTATGACATTTTAATATCGACATTTACACTGTGCAATGCAATAACAGCTGCAGCAGGTAAATAACAAAATGTTTGTTAGGGCACGTGTCAGGAAGTTGATAGTTGTTGTGAAAGTTGTGATTCAAACAAGTCATGACTAATAAATCAATTCTGTTTTTTGTAACTTGTAAACAAGATGATTTAGAGCAGGATGTTAGTGTTTGTATGCTAGCTTGGTCTGCAAATGTGTCACTTACTCCACCACAACACTTGTGAAACTTTCAAAGGGGTAGCACTTCTTCTGACCACACGGTGAGGGTTTCTTTCCAACAAAGAAAAAGATAACTCATATCAGAAAAAAAACATTTTAATGGGTAACTTTGCTCTAGTAACAACTAGGTACAAGGTGAAAGGTTTAATTAATGGTATGGCAAGTCTCATATTCTGAGAGGTTTCATGGCATTGCTGTGTCTCTAAGCCGGTAGTTTGTCAGAAAGCAAAAGTTCATGTTTAGTGCCATGAAGTTGTGGAACACTTTCTAAAGCAGCCAGCAAGTCTAATTCTTAAAAGGCACACTGTGTTGCAGATGAATCCAATTATGGGAATGGCTTATGGTCTGACAGCCTCTCTTTGCTGGTGTCTTTTCTGATGGGATGTTGCAGATATCCTCTCTTTATTTTGTTTAAGAGGTCATTCAACTTCTGCCTTCCATGGTCCAAGGCAATTTCCTCCCAAAGGCCAGTGGCCATGCCACTCCTCTTCATGTCTCTTTTACACACATCCAAAGGGGTGCTTGCCTTCTTACAAGGTCTTTTGGGATGCGTCCATTGTCCATTTTTCTGACATGTTCAAGTCCAAATGTCGGATTTTTTGAGGATAGTGTACATAGTTGGTAGTAGGTATCACTGTTCTGGCAAGCATGAGCATGTTAGTGACCTTGTCTGTCCATGTAATGCCCAAAATGGAGTTGTAAATTCCTCATGTAGAAAGTGTTCAGCCCGTGTTCTTGCTCAGCGTAGGTTGTCCAGGAATCACTTTCTTGGAGAAACATGCTGAACATGTTGATGGCAGCCAGGCCAGTCCTTTTGCAAATTCCTATTTTCATGGACTTGTTTGTGGTAGTTGTGCAGCAAAGGGAAGCAAAATGTGGAACAGCATCCAGTGCATAGCTGTTGATTAGAAGCTTTGAAACAACAAATGTTCTTTGGCACAAGATTTGGGTTTTCTTTAATCTGATGCTCAGCTTGAAGTCATCACAAGCAGCTGCAAACTTATCAAGCTGTGTAGGGCTTTCCTCAGGCGGGAAATGAGTGTTGCATCATCAGCAAATTCTAGATCTTGGATCAGGACTTCTCATGCTTTGGTCTTTTTCTTCCAATGTTCAGGGATGAAAAGTTTCCCATTGTTTCTTGTGTGATGCTCTCTTCGAATGTGTCATGTAGAAGTAGGCAAAAGAATATAAGCTGAAAAATGTTGTAGCCAGCAAACATCCTTGTTTGGCCCCACTTTATATGGCAAAAGGGTTGGACAAAGATCTGTCAAATTTCACTGCTCCTGTCCTAATTGCAAGAGAGAATTTCCCTTTATGGAGATTATTTTATGTTTTATTTCAACACTCATGTTATTGTACAGGGTGGGTCATTTATATGGATACACCGTAATAAAATGGGAATGGTTGGTGATATTAAAGTCCTGTTTGTGGCACATTAGTATATGTGAGGGGCAAACTCCTCAAGATGGGTGGTGACCATGGTGGCCATTTAGAAGTCGGCCATCTTGGATACAACTTTTGTTTTTTCAATAGGAAGAGGGTCATGTGACACATCAAACTTATTGGTAATGTCACAAGAAAAACAATGGTGTGCTTGGTTTCAATGTAACTTTATTCTTTCATGAGTTATTTACAAGTTTCTCTTTGTTCACAGCCATTGACATGTCGAAGAGGTTAACACGTGAGGAGCGGATCAAAATTGTGTTGATATTTGGTGAACGCAGTAGCCGGGTCATTGCAGCAGATTTCAATGCAAGGCACCCTACGAGACCACCCATCTCCCATGCTACAGTTAGCAAACTGCTTTCTAAGTTTTGTGAAACTGGTTCAGCGTTGGATTTGCCAAAATGTGGACGCAAGAAAACTGTCACTAATGAAGAAACATCAGTGGCTGTCCTAGCTTCATTCAGCAAGAGCCCACAGCGTAGCACTCGCCGCATTTCACTGGAGAGTGGCATTAGTCGAACATCCCTTCAGTGGATATTAGCTACTCACAAATGGCACCCTTACAAACTCCAGCTACTGCAGCATCTCAACGAGGATGACCCAGATCGGCGCACAGAATTTGCAGAATGGGCAAAACAAAAATTGGAACAGGACCCTCAGTTCACGCAGAAGATTTTGTTCAGTGATGAGGCAAACTTTTATGTGAATGGTGAAGTTAGCAAACAAAACCACCGCTATTGGTCTGACACTAACCCACATTGGATGGATCCCTCCAAGACTGTTGGAACAACAAAAGTGATGGTTTGGTGTGGTATATGGGGTACAACAATAGTGGGTTCATTCTTTATCAGTGGAAACCTCAAGGCCACTGGATATTTGAAATTGCTACATGATGATGTGTTTCCCTCTTTATGCACTGAAACTGGCACGTTCCCTGAGTTTTTCCAGCAAGATGGTGCACCACCACATTATGGGTGCCAGGTCCGAGCATTCCTAGATGAACAGTTTCCTGGAAAGTGGATTGGTCGTCGTGGGCCAGTTGAATGGCCCCCAAGGTCTCCCGATCTGACCCCCTTAGACTTTTATCTTTGGCGTCATCTGAAGGCAATTGTCTATGGTGTGAAGATACGAGATGTGCAGCACCTGAAACTACGGATACTGGATGCCTGTGCTGGCATTTCTCCTGCGGTGTTGCTATCAGTGTGTGAAGAGTGGGAGAAGAGGGTTGCATTGACAATCCAACACAATGGGCAGCACATTGAACACATTTTATAAGTGGTCAGAAACTTGTAAATAACTCATGAAAGAATAAAGTTACGTTGAAACCAAGCACTCCATTGTTTTTCTTGTGACATTACCAGTAATGTATTGGGCGACTGTGGCTCAGGGGTTTGGGAAGCGTATCTGTAACCGGAAGGTCGCCGGTTCGATCCCCGGGCTCTCTGTCCTGGTCGTTGTGTCCTTCGGCAAGACACTTTACCCTACCGCCTACTGGTGTTGGCCAGAGGGGCCGATGGCAGGCTTGCTTCTGTCAGTCTGCCCCAGGGCAGCTGTGGGTACAACCGTAGCTTTTCACACACCAGTGTGTGAATGCGAGAGTGAATGAATAGTGGCATTGTAAAGTGCTTTGGGTGCCTTGAAAAGCGCTATATAAATCCAATCCATTATTATTATTAAGTTTGATGTGTCACATGGCCCTCTTCCTATTGAAAAAACAAAAGTTGTATCAAAGATGGCCAACTTCTAAATGGCCACCATGGTCACCACCCATCTTGAGGAGTTTGCCCCTCACATATACTAATGTGCCACAAACAGCACTTTAATATCACCAACCATTCCCATTTTATTACGGTGTATCCATATAAATGGCCCACCCTGTAGAAAGGTTTACATTGCTCTACATTGCCAGCAAACCAAGTATATATAACTCCTAAATACAGTTAGATCCATAACTATTTGGATGAGGACAAAGTTTTTATAATTTTGCCTCTGTACACAGATGCAGGGAGTTCCAAGTGTAGATTAATTTACCACTTGAAAGTGTTGTATTAACTTTTCAAGAATTACAGACATTTTTATATATAGTGGCATATTTTTCATATCTCATTTTAAACTATATGCAGATAAATCAAATCTATTAAAGACTACATATAGATTTAAGTTTTTTTTTCCTCTGTTTTACACTTGTAGTATGTTGGCTTGCACTTGTTTTTCCCTTTAGGGCAGCAGCTACTAGTCTCTCTAAACCAAATGGGCAACTGGATACCGCTTTCTGGCTTACACTTCATGTGGCTTTGGCTCAATAATAAAGAGGCAAACAAGCATTTACTGTAACTGTTGAGGCATGACTGCTGGCAGCAGTGATAAAATTGCAAATACCCAAGGGTGCAAAGCACAAGTACAAAACAAAAACAATGATGTAAGCACAAGGACGTGTATGCTGTGGCTCTTCAGCAAATTAGTTAGATATTTGAAGTGTGATCAAATCTTTATGGATCTTTATGGTTTCCCATTGCTAAACATTTTTGATGATAGTGTTTGTAAATATGACTCAGAACCGAGAGTTAATATGATATGCCATTAATACTCTTCCAGGATGGGCATTTGCAATGTTTATACAGCAACTGTGGTAAACATGATATGACTAGGTTTCATTTTAGATTCATCACTAAGCTAAATAATAAAACAGTTTGGGGTTCATTGTCTTGACCAAAAATCAGGTGAACTAACCACTGGCTTTCCAAAAACCTCACATTTCATTCATGACATGACTGTGTACAGTCTAGCAAAAAAAAGAAATTTTCACAGGACTCTATGCAGTCCTGTGACAAATTAAGAAGACCCTTGGTGCTTCCATGGGAATTAGGAGGGTAAGCAGCAGCCAAGTGTTGCTAATCAAAAGCAGTTGATTTACTGATCATCGGCAAGTGTGAGCATCTCCATGAAACCACAGGTATTGAAAATCTGCTAGTCTGAAGCATTGGGTATGTGTTAATGCAATGTTGCAATTTTCCAAGGAATGGATGTTCAAGCAAATTCACCCCAAGGTCAGACTATGAGAAACTGCAACAAACTACATCTAAGACTCTACAGGACTCAATTAGCCTGTTTATTGGTAAAGTAAATAACAGGAAAATTTGGAAAAGACTGAGTATGGTTTGTCTGGAAAGGTTGCCTCGGGAAAGCTTCTTTTGCCTTCTAAAGAAAACGTAGAAACACAGCTTAGATTTGCAAAGTCTCTTCTGAATAGGTTACAAGGCTTATGGAACAATGTCCTTTGAAACAACTGACCAAAGAGGCACAAACAAGGCACATAAACATAAAAATATATTTGCACATAAACCTCATACCAGCTGTCAAGCACAGTGTTTGAGGGGGTGATGATTTTGGGTTGTTTTGCAGCCCCAGAACCTAGACACTTTGATATCATTGAGTCAATCATGAATCATATACCAAAGTATTCTGGAGCCAAATGTGAGGCAATTTGTCCAATGGCTAAAGCTGGGCTGAAATTTGGTCGTGTTATAGAACAATAATCCAAAAGAGCAACAGCGAATCTCCAGTAGAATGGCTGAAAAAGTAAACGGCAACAGCCCAGAGCAGAGTCCAAAGTAAAATGCAAAAATTACAAATGATTAACTATTTGAGAGAAGGCATTTGGGACAACTGCAACAAGCCACTACACTCGGTAGTTATTAATTGCTTTAGTAAATGTAAAAGTATTTAAAAAGTTTGTTTAGTTTAGCAATTACATTTTCCTTCCTTTTCATTGGAGTGTTACTATTTGATCGGATTTGTAAATCGTTACTGTATGTTTAGGCATTTTCTTTGGGATCTTTGATATGTCAGCTCTCACCTGCACCTGAACTGGAGCAAAACTGAATTTATAAGAGTGATGTGCACAGAGTGACGAGCTCATAGGTTGAAATCTTTCAACTTGAATAAACTACCATGGGTGTGTGTAGATGTAGCACAGGAATGCTGAAAAAGAAAAGAAAAAAAGGAGCTTTGTCCCAGCCTGGGAAAACCATACAGATTTTTGAGTTCTCCAGGGAAGCATAAGCACCGAGATCACCAACCGCCACAGCCCCCATGCTCCCATCCTTTTTTCTCTTCCTCATCATGAACTCAGGTCCACTTTGGGGAGTTGAGCCAAGTGTAAGTGAGGTCATGTGACAAAACCTCAGATTCCTTTTTAGTGTGGACTTCCCCGGAGGACTAATGAACACAGAATTTATCATAAGAACAGATTGGCTGCAGAAATGGATTTGCACAATAACCCCCTGAGAGCATAGGATAGATTTTCATGAGTACAGCAGAGAAAATTAATTATCATTTTATGTGTCAGTGAGGATCGCGTACTCTGTTTCTCTTGTACAAGTGCAGATCTGTCTTATGTTGTTTATTTTACTGTTGTGGTGTATGACTATGCATGCTATGCTCTAACATTTCGGAGTTTGCCAAGAGTTGAAGATGCCCAATACAGCTTGAAGATCCTCTCAGTTCTAAATAAGGGGATGGATGTCTGAGTGGCAAGTCCTGATTTGTCTTTACTCCATGCCAGTTCTTATTTAAATAAAAAAAAAAAAGACAGTGGAATTATGACACTGCCAATAAAGAGAGGAAAGCCAAGCACCAAAAATGGCTTAAACTTCTTGGGTGTTTGCTCCAGAGAAAGTCCAGCTATTATCACACCACCCCACACAACCTTCCCACGTCATCAGAAAGGGGTAAATCCCCTGGAGACTCAGGTTACTGCCCCTAGTCCTGTGAAGCAGCTCGGGTTAAAGGTGGATCTCTGGGGATGTGGATGTATTCTGAGTTTACCCCAATAAACAATCCAAAAATTGTATTAGCAGTGGGATCTTTAGAAAAGATTTAAAGGTAAACACTGAGGGAGACATGACAGCAAAAAGCTGCAGCTGGGCTTTTGACAGAGTGGTGATAAGAGGTTAACATAAAAAATCTGTGATGGCTTTATAGCAGTGACATCTTTTACCTTTTAACTAAATACACAAATAAATATTTACATGTGATAATGTTTGTTCTTTTTAGTATTCCTGTGCAGTAATACATGAGACATAATATGTAATTTATATACTGGCTGAGTGCCTGCGGTCTGAGTGTAATCGCTGTGATGTTTAATGTTTAACCTTTGTGGAACAGAAGTTTGTCCTCCTAAAACCTGTTATTTTACTAATAATTTAGCAACTCTCTCTCTCTCTCTCTCTCTGTCTCCCATATACATATGTATTAGGGGTGCAACAATATTCGTATCGATATTGAACCGTTCGTTCGATACAGTGCTTTCGGTTCGGTACGCATATGTATCGAACAATACAAATTTTTAAATTTATTTTATCAACTTTTCTTTTGACAATGCTGTCTGTGTTGAGCGCTCAGTGGATCTGCGTTTGACTACTCCGCCTAGGCTGCACTGTCGAGTGCTGATCCACTGAGCGCAGCGCAAGCTAGCAAGACAGAAGCTAAGCTCATTGCAACATGGCAAATTGAACCTCCCCCACCCTCTTTCAGATCTGGCGTCTGGAACTATCTTGGTTTTCATGTGAAGCATGACCCTGATGGTAAGCGCGTCATGGACAAAAGTAAAACAGTATGTCGGATGTGCCACACAATGCTCAATTGGTGGGAATTAGTGCGTTAGCGCAGTTAGCTTCCTTGTTAACGTGTTGACGCCGTCCAGCCCAACGCACGGGGCGATCCGCGGTAACTCATTAACGGAGATTTGCCGTGTTGTGCTGTTAATGTCATTTCAACGAGATTAACGCTGACAGCACTAGTGGGAACACAACGAATATGACTGCACATTTACTCCGACATCCTCCTAGTGCAAAGACAAGTGGAAGCAGACAAAAACAACAAGCACGCATGCTACAAACTTTACCCGAGTCATTTAGACAGCCGTTAGCACATGATTCTCCTTATGGGGACCTGATATGTTTAATATGCTGCTGAGAATATAGCCCAGAAGAAGCGTATAGTATAGCTTTTATTTTGGAAAGAGCCATTTCTCTGTAATAAACTCTCTTTTCCAAAGATGAGTGATTTCTCGATCAGATAGATTTTATTTTTTTACTTTGTTGTTTCAGTAACATTAAATTTAAAAACTGTACTTTTGAGTTAAAATATATATTTATCATTTTAATAAATGACAAATTAAAAAGGCATGAACATTTTTTTGTATCGAAAAAAATGTTCATGCCTTTTTGTATCGAACCGAACCGAACCAAACCGTGAATTTTGTGTATTTTTTTATTCATTTTAATAAATGACAAATTAAAAAGGCATGAACATTTTTTTGTATCGAACCGAACCGAACCGTGAATTTTGTGTATTGTTGCACCCCTAATATATCTATCTATCTATCAATCTATCGATCGATAGATCGATTGACAGATAGATAGATAGATAGATAGATACTTTTGCAAGTGCATTTCTGATTACAAATGAAGTTGCAAAAGTGCAAGTTTGCATTTCTGCAACATTTGTTGGTTCTTTGCAACAATGCTAAAATAAAAGGATGCATGGTTCTACACTGGTAGCAGCGCATGATGGACAAGACTGTGAAAAAAGTAAAGTAAACCTTGTTTTTTACGGTAAACTACCTTTATTTTTTTTCCTTTGCACTTTATTTATGAACAAAACAGGACAGCAACTTAGAAGAGACATCTCCAGGACAAGGACATCTACGATACAATAATTGAAAACTCAAGTAAACCTAACACAAATTATGCATTTGCACTAAATGTCATAATTACTGGGAACTCACTAAGTGACAAGGTATGACAGTTTGTGTGGGAGGTGATGAAGAGAGAGTACCCTGTGTTGTGTGTCTCAAAATATTTGATCCAGACTTTATGAAAGCAAACACACTCTTTGTTATTGTGTCGCACACTTAAGTCATGTATGTGTGTATTAATTATAGTCAGTGTTTGAAAGCAGGGCTTTTGAATCGAATGGTGAGGTGGTAGAGGAAGAATGCTTGAAAATATTAGCTGCAAAAGGAGCGCAGTTTGGGAGATAAACCTTGGGAATGCAGCATACAGTATGCACTCACTTGCACAAGTCATATATGTAGCGTTACTCCCACGCCTGAGCAGATGTAGCATTTCTGTGTCATGAATCACCGCACAGTAACACTGACTTTGTAGATAGAACATACAGCCTGTTCTCTACTTACTTGATAGCTCTTGCTTAAAAGGGAAAGAAAACAGTGTTTTATCTTTGCTGGCACAAGTATAGAGAGTTGGAGCGCGTGTGACCGTGTGTTGAAAGATGTGGCCCAGCAGTCGTGTCACATATCTGACCCATCACTTCTCTTCTTGGACGTCCTGCACATGTGGGTGGGGAGGACATGTGACAAGTGGCATCTCTATACGTGTGTGTCTATTTTTTGACTTCTTCTTGCTTTTAGATCTTGTTTTTAACCTGCCCCTGTTTTTCCCTCTAAATCAGTGCATTCATAAAGAACCTCAGACACTTATACAGCTATAATTATGCTCATCAGTTCGCACTGGTGCGGTTTTAACATAAGCTTTAGAAGAACAAGTCTTGACAGTTGCAAACTATTTCCCTGCAGCGGCTTGGAAAGCAAACATCAGGTACTTCACGTCCCAGTGTTTTTGTGTATGTGTGAGACTGAGTGACAGACATAGATGGGGAGATGCATTATACAATTACCAAATTAAAACAACTGCCAAAACCTCTCATGCACATTTCATCCTGTGTACATAAAAAAGCTACATTTTCACTTCATTCAGTTTAACCTGAAGTGAAACAAGCCTCAGCAGACCCCAGCTATGTGAACAGGTGACCTTGTATGACCTGTTTACTGAAACATACGCATCATCTCATTTTGCACAGTGCACTGAGTGTTTTGTGAGCAATGAAGTGTATCGCTTTGGGCAAATATTTAAGGGGAAATCCACCCTGTTATTTTGTTTTATATTATGGTCTCTTACTTCAGCTTGATAGAAGCAAGACAAGCTGTGGTAAAGATCAGGGGTAAAAAAAAAAGTGGGTAAAAGTGATCCAAATGATCTTAGATGCTTTGTCAATAAATCTAAAACATAATTTCACCACCATCCGTCCGTCCTTTGTCCTTGTCACTATCGTACATGTAGGTAGATGTCAATAAAGTTGGGGTTGTGATATTTCAGCATTTAGGTAGCACTATAGAAGAGGAACAAGCATTAACTAAGTTACTTTTTAAAGTGACAGATATTTGCACCATTTCAGATCATCGTTTCAGCGCAGCAAACACACACACACACACACACACACACACACACACACACACACACACACACACACACACACACACACACACACACACACACACACACAGTCATAAGTAAAGCCTGCTATGACTCTTGTAGATGAGCCAATAGGTTTTCTGTGGTATTTTTCTTTGAGAGACAACATTTCTGTGGAAATGTTTCTATTTATATGCACCTGTGCTGGTTAAGTGTGTCTGTCTAGCTCTTTCTCCAACATCATTGGATACATCATTGCTAGTTTAGCAGATTGGAACACTCATTATTTCTTTTCATTTACCTATTTCTGCCTTTTCTGACCAGCTACACTCACAGAGAAGCAGCTGTCCTTTATAATATACTTGTATAATTTTATGAGAGGGTTTGGTTGAATAAGGAGCCAGTAACATGGAAATAACTTGTCGATGCGTGCTCAATCATCCAGGTAAAGAAATCCCAAAATGTTGATCATCCATTCATCACTCACCCAAGTGACTCCTTCGGTCTCAGTTGACTGCAGGTTTCTTTAAACATCACATCTCTGTGGGTTTCAAACCCCGAAACAGGCTGATCCACCCCAAGGATCCAGTCCTCTGGCACAAACAGAGTAATGTAGTGTACACTGTAAAGTGCCAGGAGGACTGCCATGATTTATAGAGCAGGAAAACCAAACAACCTCTGGCTAAATGATGGCCCAACACAGAAGAGATACCTCGTCAGGCCAGGACTCTGCAGTCTATTTACACCTACAGGCCAGTGGACACTCTTTCAATGATGAGGATGTACACATCCTGGACAGGGAGGAACGCTGGTTTGAGCGTGGAGTCAAGGAGGCCATTTACATGAAAAGGGAAAGACCATCTCTGAATCGAGAAGGGGGGCTAAGGGTACATCTTTTATCATCTTACAATGCTGTGATTGCTGCCATTCCCCAACTCTCTGTGAATGGACCATTGATCTATGAGTACTGATCGATCAATGGTCATTGATCAATGGTCTTTGATCAGTGGTTGTTGGTCAATTGTCATGACAATTTCGGTCTGTTTTGTGGTAACAAAAATTGCAGAGGTACTGTTTATAAGGTTGGGGAAACCTGCAGTCAGCTGAGACTGAAGAAGTCGCTTGAATGAGTGACGAAATGTTTCTTCCACTGAAAATGCTACGTCCAGATGAACAGAATCAACTTTTTGGGATAAGGAATACCCATATGGAAAAGATATTTATAAATCGTATACATTTTGTATCTGTCTTGTGTGAAACTTGTATGAAAAGCATTCAAGAGTGAAAACAGATATAAGATCCCTTGAAAAATTACATAAATGAAACTTCCTAAAACAATACATGTGAAAGTAATGAGAAAGTGGCCACTTTCATTAGTAAATCATATTAGCCTTATATGATTCACTATATGAAGTAGGCCACATCTTATGCAAGTCTTTTATAAGTTTTTACTATTTCTTTTCCATATGGGTAACTTGCATATTAGCATATTCAGTGGTGAATATGATGTGTGGCTCAGAAGCCACACATCAGGAGCGACTCTGTCATCTTCTCATAAAGGATGTAGCACAACACTCTGGGTCATATACATACGCAGTCTCTGTAGGTTCCCTTCCTTCTCTCACATATCTCTTAAAATAAAATAATTTTTAACAAATAATTATGCCAATAACTGTATGCAACAATCTGTAGTGGCTGCTATGGTAGCCAGTAATGAGCTGTTTGTATGCAACATTTAATAGAAATACATAAGTCTGCACAGCTGGAAATCTCCTCACATTTCATCCTTCCTCCTAAAGATACTAGTGTACAATTAATTTTATAGTTAAATTAGTTTTACTTGGCGCATCAAAATTAAGAGTGGATTATTTTCTTCATTTTTTCTTCAGTACAATTCTCAGGATACATAAAGCTTAAAAAAATGTCAGTTTCTCAGTTTTGTATTCTAACATCAGTTATCCTCTATCACATCTTCTTATTCACAGCCTGCTACACAGACTGAGCAGCTCTCAGTTCCGACCTTCACTTTCACACTTGCTGCTATCCTTGCTTCACAAATCAGCCCTAAGTTGTGACACTTACTCCACCCTGACTGAACTCTATTCTTCACCTCTCTTGACCTCGTGTATTAATTCAATTCAATTCAATTCAATTTTATTTATATAGCGCCAAATCACAACAAATGTCACCTCAAGGCGCTTCATAGATACAGAGAAAAACCCAACAATCATATGACCCCCTATGAGCAAGCACTTTGGCGACAGTGGGAAGGAAAAACTCCCTTTTAACAGGAAGAAACCTCCGGCAGAACCAGGCTCAGGGAGGGGCGGCCATCTGCTGCGACCGGTTGGGGTGAGAGAAGGAAGACAGGATAAAAGACATGCTGTGGAAGAGAGACAGAGATTAATAACAGATATGATTCAATACAGAGAGGTCTATTAACACATAGTGAGTGAGAAAGGTGACTGGAAAGGAAAAACTCAATGCATCATGGGAATCCCCCGGCAGCCTACATCTATTGCAGCATAACTAAGGGAGGATTCAGGGTCACCTGGTCCAGCCCTAACTATATGCTTTAGCAAAAAGGAAAGTTTTAAGCCTAATCTTAAAAGTAGAGATAGTGTCTGTCTCCCGAATCCAAACTGGAAGCTGGTTCCACAGAAGAGGGGCCTGAAAACTGAAGGCTCTCCCTCCCATTCTACTTTTAAATACTCTAGGAACAACAAGTAGGCCTGCAGAGCGAGAGCGAAGTGCTCTACTAGGGTAATATGGTACTACAAGGTCATTAAGATAAGATGGGGCCTGATTATTTAAGACCTTGTATTAAACTCATCTTGACTCATCTAAACATCCAGGTTCTCGTCTACCAGCTCCCTACTCTCACTACAGATCACAACGTCATTTCTGAACACCAGAGACTCCTGCCTGACCTCTGTCAAGTAGTCAATCACCACTGCAAATAAGAAAAGACTCAGAGCAGACCTTCCGTGTTTCACTCTGACCACAGAATTCAACACTATTTCCCTCATGTATGTCCTGAACCTCACATACCTCTTTGACACTTCTGACTTCCTCCTGCAGCACCGCTTTGCTTCTCTCGGCACTCTATCATCTGCTCTCTACAGATACGCAAAAATACAGTGCAGCTCTTTCTGACCTTCTCCACCTACACTCTCACTATAAGACTCTCCCTTTGTCTATGCCATGTCTCTTGTTGTATGCTTAGCCTCCTAGTGCTCGGGTCTACTATTTTAATCTCCCTGATTATCCCACTTTTTCATTGCCAAACTCTTTCTTTGAATACTTTCCTTCCCTGTCTTTACCAGTCCCTGTCCCTACATTTGAACTTCCAACTATCACCTTCAAATTCCTGCCTTTGCTTCTCTCTCACTGGCTCCTAACTACCTTCACCCTTTCTTCATTTTTTGTCTTCAGTCAACAATTGCTCAGTTTCCACTAGGACCCTGTTGGCCAATGGTGGTCATTGTTAACCTGGCCTCAGACCACATTTTTCCATATGTTTGATTTGGATAGATACCCTTCCTGATGCCACCCTCTTCATTTATCCAGGCTTGGGACTGACACTAGGTGTACACTGACTTGTGCCACCCCCTGTGACTGAGCTGCACAGGACTGTTAAACCTGTTCACAACCTCATAGTCTTTTCGGTCTGTTTTGTGGTAATTCACATCAGCGGTCAAACCAGATCCCGAGTGCACATCATAAAATTCTAATTAATGTAATTATCTTCATAACTGTGCAAGTTTTATGAAGCACAACAATTACAGCACCTTGGATGAGTAGGAATAATGGTAGTGCGTTAAAATGCATTAGCGTAAATTAGGATATTTGTACATGCTATGATATGATATATTACCATTCCTCTGATTTTATTAAACTCAAAGTTGTTATATAAGGGTGTATAATAGTCTTGCAGATATAGTGGATGATTTAGTAACACATAAAAACATTTGTTAGAGTTTACACAGGTATGTTGGTGTGCTGCTCATGTTTCATTAGAACTAGCAAAATCTAAAATAAATGCATGTATAGAAGTAGCGACCTACAAACAGTTCTTTCTTTGTTTTTAAAATAAAAAACAGGAGTTAAAATGCCTGAAACAGACAGACAAAATGCCATGATCATCCTCGTGGCACACCAGTTAAGAAACAGTGCACTCCTGCACTCACTCTGCCCATGGTGTTACATTTTGCTAGCACATTTTGATAGACATCTGTCATTGGCTCAACGTCTTTAACAGCTGCTCAAAGCTAAACCAGCTGCTTTTTCGGTTGAAACAAGGTAACAGCTGAACTCATTCACTTTCTCTCCCTCTCCTTTTTCTGTCTTTTGCTTTCTGGGAAAAATACATGACTCACACTGTGCATTAGCAGTCACTCAGAATAAATTAGCTGTGCTATAAAGGTGAGTCTGAGTGCAGGGTGGACTAGGTTACTTTATATGATTTGTAAAGGGTGAAAATGGCATCATGGCAATGTAATTATGACACTAAATTAAAAACAAAAAGCCTAACTACATCAAAAATTTCAGTTTAATGTAGTGGAAGGGTTCTCCCTCCACTGAAGCCCTAGATTGTTTGTCACACTTTTTACCCCACTATGTAGCCTCTAGCTCACTATAATAACCATATTAATATTGGCTTCTCTTAAAGAGAGTAAATGTTCAGATGTTGATTCCTGCTTTTTTTCCCCTTTTAGTCAGATTGTTTATAGTAAATGGCCTGTATTTGTATAGCGCTTTACTTAGTCCCTAAGGACCCCAAAGCGCTTTACACTACATTCAGTCATTCACACACTGGTGATGGCAAGCTACATTGTAGCCACAGCTGCCCTGGGTGCACTGACAGAGGCGAGGCTGCCGGACACTGACCACCACCAGTAGGCAACGGGTGAAGTTCTTGCCCAAGGACACAACGACCGGCCCCAAGCCGGGGCTCGATCAGGCAACCTTCAGATTGATTACAAGGCGAACTGCCAACTCTTGAGCCATGATTATTGTGGATATTTCTGTTAGATATCATCTCTAAAAACAGACCTCTCAGAGATGCCTGCAGGGGCTGCTCTAACCGCCAATCTTTGTTTAACCCAAGTGTCCCACAGAGATTGGCATACGATCAGCAACATTAACCTGTCACTATTGGAGAAATGGAGAGAGTACAGGAGAGAAGTAAAAATGACAAGCAAGGACTGGTCAGCAGGCCTGTGGTGTCTGTGGTCATAGTTAGGTTAGGACATGTACTGAATCAACAGTGAAATGGAATAAAGTCACTTTGGCAACTTTGCCTTGAATCATTTTTTTTCCTGCAGGTTAAAGATCTTCAAATTTCATATCTTTCGGTCTTGAGTGCAGACACGATTAACTTGTGTAGCTCATCCCACCAGAGTACTGAACAAATACCATTCTAATTCATGCTATGAATTAAAATCATTGGTGCACTTTTTAGAATTTTTTAAAATTAATTTTAAAGAAAAAATCAACGGTAAATACAATTTCTCTGGAATATGACAGTCATGGCTCATTTCCTGTCTCTGAGATGACTTTCATGGCATTAGAGAAGTCACTGTTCACATTACAGCCTTACTCCTTGCATTTAAATTGAAATTCAGTAGAAATTACAAGTATATTCCCTGAGCGCCTTCAGGTTTTAATTCAGTGTAAAATAACCAACCTACAACTTGTCACTTGACGCCCAACACCTTAATTCCCAGCTTATGATTGTGTATTTGGAAAAATTACTAGACACAATAACCTGCAAAATATTACGTTAACAAAATATGTTTCTTGTAGAAGAAGTGACAGATTTCCATGCTTGTTTTGTGTAAATATTTTAATGAGACAGTCAGTAGTCTTGAGCAGTATGTGCCGGCAGCTCTTGAGATACCACAACAGCCACACCTGTTCTCTTCTGCATTCCTTCACAATAAGCATGTTCCAGGGATGACAGTTTAACTACAACAGTCTGTGCTGAATGTGCCAGTTATACTATTGTGAGGAGTGCATTTCTGAGTACATGTCAGCACTTTTTTTTTTGTTTAATACTCTTTGGCAATTTAGCTCCCTTTGAAAAGATAAACAGTAAGATCTAAGTTCTACCGATGCACACACTGCCTCTCTCTGCTTTACTAATAAAAAGCTTCGTAAAGTTTTTCTTAGTGGTGTTTGACACCACTTTAGCTCGAGGGCATCCTATGGGTTTCAAAACAACATAAGTGCTACTGCTCACAGGAACAAAAAGGAATCATTGTCTAAATAATCTGATTGACATCTATGCTTTAAAAGAATTAATGCCTTTAATTTCACATTGCTTGGGTTACTTCAGAAGAACAATCTTTTTGAGAACCAGCAGACAAAAATAAAGACTTAACATGGTCACCTTTCTTGACTAGTTTGCTGACATTTCAGTTTCTCTAAAACGAATGTGAACTGTATAAATATTCAGTCAAATGTAAGGAGAAATGATGTACCTGCTTACTTAGATCAGAACACCATGTTTAACATGCACCAATACTTGATAGAGGTTTGCATATTTCACAAAAAAAGTGTAATTAGCTTCTGTTTTCTGCCTTTATCTTTAAGTAGAAATAGGTCTATAGGTTTTTGGACAATCAGCCTTTGTTTTTTTGTAGTTTTGCCTCCATACGTCACCACAGTGGATTTTAACCCTGGGGTTGACATTATGACAACACACAAACATTTTTCAAAATTTTATCCTTAAATCTGATGACTGACCCAGAGTGACACAAAAAACAATAAAATTAAAAGTTGCTATCATTTTTAGGCTGTTCTCAAATAAAGGTATATGGTGCAAAGGTATAAGGAACAGAGGTCATACAGAGGTGAGAGTTTGCTTTGGGAGATGATGCCATCAGACAAGATATCTGAAATAGATTGGTTAGTGGCATTGTTACCTCACAGCATGAAGGTTACTGGTTTAATCCTGGCTGGGCCTTTTTTGTCTAATGTTTACATGTTTGACCTACGCTGGATTACCTGGAGCAGCTGCTTTCCTCTCACAGTCCAAAGACACAGGGGAGGGGTCATAAGTTGATAAAGGCACCTGAGCTGCCATTTCAGTGAGTGTGGGATACAAATGTATGCGTCCAACACACGCAAGGTTTTCTACCACCACTTTGAATGCACGGACTAGCTTAAAATAAGCACGTTTCACATTCTCTGTGTTAATTCATTAAAAAAAATAGTATTGATAACTATAAATGGTAGTTTTGTGGACCTTTTTATGTTACAGAATTGAGAACAGCGATTATATGTGGTTATATAATAAATCTCAATAATTTCTTGAGACTTTGGCAGAAATTGGGAGTGGAAGGAGGTTGCTAGTATTTATAGATGATGCGACTGCTCCTAGAAGTAGCAGGATAAAATATGTATGCAGGGCTATTTTATCTGTTTAGATTCAGCCAAATGCTACAAAACTGACTCATGAGTTCTTTTCAGTGCAAATGAATAAAGACCCAAAGCATACTGCAAACGCAACCAGAGAGTTTCTGGAGGTGTAGGAATGGGATATTATTCAGTCAGTCACCTGTCTCAATCTGATATGGCGTGCTTTTCAGTTAATGAAGACAAAAACCGAAGGGAGAGAGAGCTACAAACACACCTACTGAAGCATCTGAAGTGCCACTAAGAGGCCTGGGAGAGCATCTCAAGGGAGAAGCATAAAGGGGAGCACAGCAACATTGTGGTTAGTGTTATATTCTGGTCTCATTCACGACAGACTCCAGAATATCTATTTCCTACCCAACGGGGTAGTAAGGTTTATTAACAAGTCATGCGACTCAGATTGGTCCTCTGCCATGTACAACAGCAACATACAGCCTAACAATCTGGCCCAACACTCCTTACTTGTGTGTCACTCTAAAACGTCCGTGCAGCAACACAGTCCATTGTAGAACAAACCATCTTGCAAACAATAATTCACATTATTACAGTTAGCACTGTTGCTTTACAGAAAGATGGTAATCTGACTTCTTCCCACAGGCCAAAGACATGCAATTAGTGGGTTTGGGTTAACCAGTGATTCTAAACTGCCCAAAGGTGTGAATGTGAGTGTGAATGGTTGTTTGTTTCTGTGGTGGCCCCTTTGTCAGATTTGTGGCCTGTCCAAGGTGTACCCTCTCGCGCTATGACATCTGGGATAGGCTCTCTCCTAATAAGGAAGAGGAGGGATGTATGACAAGCATAAATAGGAAAAAGTTCCATGTCTTTACCTATAAAATGCTACATCTTACCTGATTTAAGTTTGGCTGCTTTCCCCGTCAAGGTCATCTCATTTTGTGGCTCTGCATCACTTCAATTGCTTCTGTGTGTAGGTGTGTCTGTGTGTGTGTCTGTGTGTGTGAGAGAGAGTACAGGATGTGTCTGTAGAGTGGTTTTTGCCCTGGCTGGTCATAAAAAGCTTATTGGAACAAGGAGCCAAAAAAGGTTCTGTTGGTTTTTACCTGACCTCCCATCCTGACACACAGTTATAATTCTTGGCCATCTGTCTAAAAAGCTTGTCCTCTGGACAGACATTCCTCCTTGATGCCCCATTAAACAAAAGGAAAAGGATATGGGCAAAAAATCAATAAAAGTAATGCTGTGTGGGCCTCTCTGTGAGGACCACATGATACCAATCGCTATTTTTCCAGGTGGAACTAATTGTTTAAAAATACGCTGAAATTTAAAGATGTAAAGCCTCTTTTAAATGATCAAAAATCAAAAATATATAAGGTTATCATTGTT